>NC_091991.1:185101426-185316130 GCF_044704955.1 Pristiophorus japonicus | reverse complement strand
CACAGTCCCCCCGTACCCCGTACACACACAGTCCCCCCGTACCCCGTACACACACAGCACCTCGTACACACACAGTCCCCCCGTACCCCGTACACACACAGCCCCCCGTACCCCGTATACACACAGCCCCCCGTACCCAGTACACACACAGCCCCCCGTACCCCGTACCCCGTACACACACAGCCCCCCCGTACCCCGTACCCCGTACACACACAGCCCCCCCGTACCCCGTACACACACAGCCCCCCCGTACCCCGTACACACACAGCCCCCCGTACCCAGTACACACACAGCCCCCCGTACCCCGTACACACACAGCCCCCCCGTACCCCGTACACACACAGCCCCCCGTACCCTGTACATACACAGCCCCCCGCACCCACACAGCCCCCGGTACCCGTACACACACAGCCCCCCGTACCCCGTATACACACAGCCCCCCGTACCCAGTACACACACAGCCCCCCGTACCCAGTACACACACAGCCCCCCGTACCCCGTACACACACAGCCCCCCCGTACCCCGTACACACACAGCCCCCCGTACCCTGTACATACACAGCCCCCCGCACCCACACAGCCCCCGGTACCCGTACACACACAGCCCCCCGTACACACACAGCCCCCCGTACCCAGTACATACACAGCCCCCCGTACACAGTACATACACAGCCCCCCGTACCCCATACGCACACAGCCCCCCGTACCCCGTACATACACAGCCCCCCGTACCCCATACACACACAGCCCCCCGTACACACACAGCCTTCCGTAGCCTGTACATACACAGCCCCCCGTACCCCGTACACACACAGCCTTCCGTACCCTGTACATACACAGCCCCCGTACACACACAGCCCCCCGTACCCCGTACACACACAGCCCCCCGTACACACACAGCCCCCCGTACCCTGTACATATACAGCCCCCCATACCCCGTACACACACAGCCCCCCCCGTACCCTGTACATACACAGCCCCCCATACCCTGTACACACACAGCCCCCCGTACCCTGTACACACACAGCCCCCCGTACCCTGTACACACACAGCCCCCTCGTACCCTGTACACACACAGCCCCCCGTACCCCGTACACACACAGCCCCCCCGTACCCCGTACACACACAGCCCCCCGTACCCCGTACACACACAGACCCCCGTACACACACAGCCCCCCCCGTACCCTGTACATACACAGCCCCCCATACCCTGTACACACATAGCCCCCCGTACCCTGTACACACACAGCCCCCCGTACCCTGTACACACACAGCCCCCTCGTACCCTGTACACACACAGCCCCCCGTACCCCGTACACACACAGCCCCCCGTACCCCGTACACACACAGCCCCCCCGTACCCTGTACATACACAGTCCCCCGTACACACACAGCCCCCCGTACCCCGTACACACACAGCCCCCCGTACCCCGTACACACACAGCCCCCCCGTACCCTGTACATACACAGCCCCCGTACACACACAGCCCCCCCCGTACCCCTTACACACACAGATTGGGGTTTTACTGAAGGTGATTGGGGATCGCTGGGCAGAGACAGACATGAATTTTGCAGTATAGATTTATTAAATATGAATACTGTATTTCTGGACATGGGGCGGTGATACAGGTTGATGCATCGAGTGGGATTCTGGTTGTGGTTGGCAAATTTTCTATCGCCATGGACCTTGAACTGTTGCTAGGAGACCATCACTTAGATCATCCTGATGGCCAGATTCACAGGATCAGACACGAGTTCTGAATGAATTGTCAACGATAACGTCAGCAGAAATCTGCCGCAAGAAAATTAATTTCATTGTTTGCAGCTACTGGAGAGAGAGTGAGTGAGTGAGAGAGAGAGTGTGAGTGAATGTGAGAGAGAGAGTGAGAGAGAGAGAGAGAGAGAGAGAGTGTGAGAGAGAGAGAGAGAGAGAGAGAGAGAGAGAGAGAGAGAGAGAGAGAGAGAGTGAGGAGTGAGTGAGAGAGTGAGGGTGAGTGAGTGAGGGTGAGTGAGTGAGGAGAGTTAGGGAATGAGTGAGAGTGATAGTGAGAGAGAGAGTATGGGTGAGTGAGTGAGTGAGTGTGAGTAAGTGAGTGAGAGAGAGATTGTGAGAGAGAGTGAGTGAGTGAGAGAGTGAGAAAGAGAGTGAGAAAGAGTGAGAGAGAATGTGTGTGAGAGAGAGAGAAAGTGAGGGGGAGTGAGAAAAAGAGAGAAGCACAAAGGGAGTGAGTAATAGTGAGAGAGTGAGTGAATGATAGAGATAGAGAGATAGAGTGGGAGAGAATGAGAGAGAGACAGGGAGAGAGAAACACAATGGGAGAGAAGGTGAGAAAGAGTGTGAGAGTGAGAAAGAGAGTGTGAGAGAATGTGTGAGACAGAGTGAGATCGGGGAGAGTGATAGAATGAGAAAGTGTGTGAGAGAGAGAGAAACAGACAAACACAATGAAAGAGAGAGAGCGAGAGAGAAAAACAGTAAAACACAATGGGAGAGTGAGTGAGAGAGAGAGGGAGAAAGTGAGAGAGAAGCATAAAGGGAGAGAGAGCGAGAGAGAGAGCAAGAGAGAGAGCGAGAGAGAGAGCGAGAATATAAGAACATAAGAAATAGGAGCAGGAGTCGGCCATTCGGCCCCTCGAGCCTGCTCCGCTATTCAATAAGATCACGGCTGATCATCGACCTCAACTCCACTTTCCTGCCCGATCTCCATATCCCTTTATTCCCCTAGACTCCAAAGATCTATGTGTGTCAGCCTTGAATATATTCAGAGACTCAGCCTCCACAGCTCTCTGGGGCAGAGAATTCCAAACATTTACAACCCTCTGAGTGAAGAAAGTTCTCCTCATCTCGTGTTCGAGAGCTGGTGTTGGCCTGGCCATTCCATTGATCTGTAATGACCCACTGACCAGGTCTAATTCTATCCATTCACATCTAGCACCCAACATGTCTGTTTTAGGTCAAGTGTCGGTTAGAAAAAAAAGGAATTTAAAAACAGGAAGAATTACATTGGGAGATGAGCAAAGAAAGGAAGTGGGTGGGGGGAGAGACAAGTACAGAGTGCTGGGGATTGAGAAACCACAACACTCACCTTTAACCTCTGGGACTACAACACAATGCCATGTTACAAGGATCAAAACCATTTCTTTTACCGTTTTTTAAATATATATTTCCTCTTGGGGTGTGGGTGTCACGAGCAATTTCAATCAGCAAAGTTTCCTGACCAAATAACAATTAAACTCTGAGGGCTAGAAATCCATGTACTTACCGCTACTCTGTAGCGCCATGAAATGGCGATAAAATGGCAGCCGCGCTCTTTCACCAGCCACTGGCGGGTCTTGCAGCGGCCACCATATTGCTCTCTCCCTTTGCGCTGCTGGTAACTGGAAGCGCCCTGGTATAAAATGGCGGTCTGGTCACGTCAATCGCCATGCAATACCGACTTAACATCACCAACACAAACTTTGACCCTCCCACTTAACTCAGCGCTGGGTCCTGAGCACAAGCAGGCTGACAGTGGCAATGTCTGCAGCCCCTAAAGGGACACACACATCACTCAGGTAAGTTTGAATTGAAGGGTTTGGACTGTTCTGTTTTGTTTTTATTGAAGTGGTGGATTGCTGCAATAGATGTGAAAAGCTTTTTTTAAGTGTGTAGGGAGTGCTGCTGGACACTTATAAGGACTCGGATGTTAAATGACGGCCTCTTCAAAGATGGAACCCTGCTGTGAATACTCAGCAGGCCATGCAACATCCGTGGAGAGAAAAATAGAGATCACGTCTCAGGTCAACGTGCTGCCTGACCAACTGAGTATTTCCAGCGTTTTCTGCTGTCATTTCACATTTACAGCATCCACTTGCAGAGGGAAGAGGAAGACAGAGAAGAGGAAGAATGAGATGGCAGGATGCATCCCAACAGCTCCTTTGTGGCCAGGATATCCGGGATGGAATCATCCACTTGCGGTTCCACCGGCTGGGCAGGCTGCAATTCTTGTTGACCCACTGACTGGGCAGGCTGCAATTCTTGTTGACCCACTGGCTGGGCAGGTTGCAATTCTTGTTGACCCACTGACTGGGCAGGCTGCAATTCTTGTTGACCCACTGGCTGGGCAGATTGCAATTCTTGTTGACCCACTGACTGGGCAGGCTGCAATTCTTGTTGACCCACTGGCTGGGCAGGTTGCAATTCTTGTTGACCCACTGGCTGGGCAGGTTGCAATTCTTGTTGACCCACTGGCTGGGCAGGCTGCAATTCTTGTTGACCCACTGGCTGGGCAGGCTACAATTCTTGTTGACCCACTGGCTGGGCAGGCTGCAATTCTTGTTGACCCACTGGCTGGGCAGGCTGCAATTCTTGTTGACCCACTGGCTGGGCAGGCTGCAATTCTTGTTGACCCACTGGCTGGGCAGGCTGCAATTCTTGTTGACCCACTGGCTGGGCAGGCTACAATTCTAGTTGACCCACTGGCTGGGCAGGCTACAATTCTTGTTGACCCACTAGCTGGGCAGGCTACAATTCTTGTTGACCCACTGGCTGGGCAGGCTGCAATTCTTGTTGACCCACTGGCTGGGCAGGCTGCAATTCTTGTTGACCCACTGGCTGGGCAGGTTGCAATTCTTGTTGACCCACTGGCTGGGCAGGCTGCAATTCTTGTTGACCCATTGGCTGGGCAGGTTGCCTCTTTTTGGGTGTATGAAATGAGGAAGGCACAAGGTGGAGTTGTGTTGATGAGAGGGCGGGAAAGCAAGGAGGATAATGTATGAGGATATCTGCATCTTGTATCCTTTCACTCCTGCCACTGGCCATGGGCTCAACCATGCCCCTGCCATGAATGGCCTGCACCATCTCCTCTAAGGGGGTGAGGTGAGGCGAGGCGAGGCGAGGCGAGGAATGGGAGATATGCCTCATTATCGGTGCAGATTGTTGGTAGGTGAGTTATTGTGGGTTGTGCATTGAGCAGTGTGTGAGGCTAGTGGTGCAGTTGATAGATGGCTTTTGAAGATGCATTTACTGACCTTAACCAGTGGTCTGGGGTCATGAAACTTCTTTAGAGCCAGGTGATGGGGGCAACACTGCTGGCAGTGATGGCCTTAGTGATGTACTCCCACATTGTTCTTTCTGGAGGGCCTCCTGACCCCTGTGGGTTGAGGGCCTGTCTTGTAGTGTTGACCCCCACCTTCACAAAGCTGGAGTGCTGCATGCGAGACCCTGGGTGGCCCTTCCCTGACTTGCTGAGCCATTTGTGTTGGTGCTCAGACCATTTCCCATTTGTTAAGTTTAGGAAGGTAATTCAGCTTTAACAGCTGAATAGTCTTTTAATATTTAGACTTAAATATTTAAACTTTTTAAAATATTGAATATTTATTAAAAGGCAGAAAGGGCTGAAAAATGTATTGATTCACTGCATCTTATTTTGTATTGCTTCAGTGTGCATGGCCCCTTTAATTCTCAGACCCCTACATTGCCCACAATTCCCAGCTGCTCTCACAGAGACGTTGTCCTCGATCCCTCCAGCAACACCTCCAGGACAGTGTTGCACCACCTATCTCCAAGCTCCCAGACCAATTTCACTCGGTTAGTGTTACCGTTAACTACAGTTGCTGGTAACACTGGCAACTTTGCTGGTGAACACAAATCTTCCCCCATGAGGGACCTCAGGCTGTGTTTAATTAATAACATTTGACATATTTATTGCCCATCCCTAGTTGCCCTGAGGAATTTAAGGGGGAGATATTGGCCTCTGTTGCGCCTCTCGTTAGCGCCTCTCGTTAGCGCTCCGGGGGACGATAACGGGTGGCTACGGGCTCTGCGACCTGGCGCGGTGCGAGTACCGACCCCCGCACACTTGCCGTGGGGGTGAGTGACGATGGTAACCTCTATCGCCACGATCTTCTGCGCCCCGGAGATTGTGACGTCATCTGGTGTGCAGCACCCCGGCAGCGAACTTGGGTTCCGGCTCCTGCGGCATCGCCAGACGTCAACACCGGCAGCTGTAGGAGGCCTTGTAAGGTAGGCCGCTGCTCGGAGAGTGGTATTTAAGGGGATCGCCGGTGGGGCAGGGGAGACATTTTTCTGGAGCCATCTGTGCATTTTATTTACCTTTTCTTCAGCCACAATTGATGAGCCCTGCACTCTGTTCGAGAGCTTGGGGCTGATCATCACGGATCGCGGCTGCTGTCAGTGAGGAGGGAAAGGGATTTAATGCAGAGCCCGCAGCAATGGCCCCCGATCCCAGCAGCACTGCACGGGACATTGGGCCATGCTGTAATGCCCTCCAAGGGACATGGTAACTGTTGATTGAGCACTCCACTTCCTCCCTGGAGCACTAAACCAGAAGTTGGTGTCAGCTTCACAGGCGCAGCGCCCAGCGATACGTTTGTGCTCTCGCAAAAGTTTTCGTCCCAATCAGGGCCCTGCGCAATTTCTAGCCCCACGGGTCAACCATGTAGGTTGGGCCAGGTGTCATGGTAGGCCAGACTCAGCAGCAGAAGGACATTCGTCAATCATGTCAATGACTAGGCAGCTATTTCAGTTACAGGTACAGACAGATTTTTTTTATTCGTTCCGTGATGTGGGCGTCGTTGGCCAGGCCGGCATTTATTGCCCATCCCTAACTGCCCCTTGAGAAGGTGGTGGTGAGCCGCCTTCTTGAACCGCTGCAGTCCGTGTGGTGAAGGTGCTCCCACAGTGCTGTTAGGGAGGGAGTTCCAGGATTGTGACCCAGCGACGATGAAGGAACGGCCGATATATTTCCCAGTCGGGATGGTGTGTGACTGGGAGGGGAACATGGAGGTGGTGGTGTTCCCATGCGCCTGCTGTCCTTATCCTTCTAGGCGGTAGAGGTCGCGGGTTTGGGAGGTGCTGTCGAAGAAGCCTTGGCGAGTTGCTGCAGTGCATTGAATCATAGAAATTTAGCACTCAGCAGGAGGCCATTCAGCCCATCTTTCCAGCTCTCGGTCCGTAGCCCTGTAAGTTACAGCACCTCAAGGGAATATCCAGGTACTTTTTAAATGTGGTGAGGGTTTCTGCCTCTACCACCCTTTCAGGCAGTGAGTTCCAGACCCCCACCACCCTCTGGGTGGAGATATTTCCCCTCAAATCCCCTCTAAACCTCCCCTCGAGTACTTTAAATCTATGCCTCCTGGTTGTTGACCCCTCTGCTAAGGGAAATAGGCCCTTCCTATCCACACTATCCAGACCCTTCATAATTTTATACACCTCAATAAGGTCTCCCCCTCAACCTCCTCTGCTCCAAAATAAACAAGCCCAACCTATCTAATCTTTCCTCATAGCTAAAATTCTCCAGTCCAGGCAACATCCTGGTAAATCTCCTCTGTACCCTCTCTGCTGTGGAAATGTATTTTTATCTAAGCTGAAACCACATGGTATTTTTGTGCCCTTTGCAATATATAACAAAATGGAGTCCTGGTCCTTCCAGAAATTTCTGTATAAAGCAGTCAGCTTGCGTAAACAGCTAAACCTGGCTTGAAATGGCTGATAGCCACCAGACAGCTAGGAGACAAGTCCTGCTGAGACAAGGAACCCCCTATGGTGCTCTCCTACTGTCTATACGACACCAGTTCCATGCCACCCCACCCTTATCGAAGTACTCAAACCACCAGCCATTATCTCTTGTACAGACCTCATCCATTTGATGCAAAAAGATAACTGACGAGAAAACTGGACAATCCTGACACAATGCAAGACAGGTAATAGCTCATTACCTCACTCTCATCGAGTAATGGCCGGCTGGCCAACTAATAACCCTGACAAAAGGAAATATCTGGAAACCATGTCAGGACAAGGATGTAGTAGTTAACTCTTTATCTGTATTCACTGACTGCGAGACAGAGCCAATAGACAGGGAGAGGCCATAACTTGGGTTTTACTGTATAAATATCTCGTGAAATTGTACCATGGCGGAGGTGTTCACTTAGCCATTGACTGAGTGTGACCTTTCCCTTGCTAGCAAGTAAATTAAATAAACTTCTGCCTGAGTTGAAGGTGTTTCAGTCATTTATCGGAGGTCGAGATTTTAACACTGGTGCAATCACATCTTTCCTGTAATGTGGAGTACGCAGTACTCTAACTAGTGCTTTATACAACTCAAACATCACCTCCCTGCTCTTATGTTCTATGCCACGGCTAATAAAGGCAAGTATCCCTTCTTAACCACCTTATCGACCTGTCTTGCTACCTTCAGGGATCTGTGGACATGCACTCTGTCCCTCTACACTTCTCAGTGTCCTACCATTTATTGGGACCGAAATTTAGTCCCATCGGAAAGCTGATGCTCCTACCTTTTTATCAGAGTTTGTATTGCTGTTTCGGCTCTCGCGAAATTCACCTCTTTGGTTTTTTTCAATTGGTCAGGAAGTTGGTCATAAAGGGGGCGGTAAGTATTGGAGGGGCGGAAGTGGAGGTGGGACAGATTCTCCGCTATGGTGGTGACGTCAGTGTGTCACCACATAGTTCGCCTCCGTTAACGAGGGAAGAATCGGCCATCAGTCGCGATCGGACACTGGACCACCAGGGAGGGTTTCAGCTGGTCCAGCGGCCTGGCCAAATCAGAGGGCATAATAGTCTGGCCGACATGGAAAAAATGGCGGCCGCGGCATTGGGCCCTCGCCTTTAATGGCCGCTGTACAGCAGGGCAGAGAGAACGCATACAAAGTGCACCAACAGCAAAAGCTGTTGGGGGCACCACTCAGCTGCAATAAGATTTTGCTTGCTAAATTTTGTGGGAGGTGGGGGTCCCGGCGGTGCGCGCACTGATGATGCACACACGGCCGATCAGCAGCGCGAAAGTGGGGACCGCCAGATAAAACCCCGACCTGAATTTAGCTTGTGACGGCCATTCCTCCAGAAATTCGCGGCCCCTCAATTCTGCCGCGTGTCCGCTGTAAACAGGTGGGAACGTGCTTTATTGGGGAGCTGAATTTTGGCCCCATTGTCTATTCCTTTGCCTGATTAGCTCTCCCCAAATGCATTACCTCACACTTCTCCGGATTGAATTCCATTTGCCACTGTTCTGCCCACCTGACCAGTTGATGGATATCTTCCTGCAGTCTACAGCTTTCTTCTTCATTGTCAACCACACGCCTGATTTTTGTATCATCTGCAAACTTCTTAATCATCTTGTAGATGGTGCACACTGCAGCCAGGGGGCGCCGGTGGTGGAGGGAGGGAGGGAGTGAGTGTTGAAGGTGGTGGATGGGGAGCCGATCAAGCGGCTGCTTTGTCCTGGATGATGTCGAGCTTCTTGTGTTGTTGGAGCTGCACCATCCAGGCAAGTGGAGAGTGTTCCATCACACTCCTGACTTGTGCCTTGTAGATGGTGGAAAGGCTTTGGGGAGTCAGGAGGTGAGACACTCGTCGCAGAATACCCAGCCTCTGACCCGCTCTTGTTGCCACAGTATTTATGTGGCTGGTCCAGTTAAGTTTCTGGTCAATGGTGACCCCCAGGATGTTGATGGTGGGGGATTCGGTGATGGTAATGCTGTTGAATATCAAGGGGAGGTGGTTAGACTCTCGCTTGTTGGAGATGGTCATTGCCTGACACTTGTGTGGTCTGAATGTTATTTGCCACTTATCAGCCCAAGCCTGAATGTTGTCCAGGTCTTGCTGTATGTGGGTACGGACTGCTCCATTATCTGAGGAGTTGTGAATGGAACTGAACACTGCAATCATCAGCGAACATCCCCACTTCTGACCTTATGATGGAGGGAAGGTCATTGATGAAGCAGCTGAAGATGTTTGGGCCTAGGACACTGGCCCGAGGAACTCCTGCAGCGATGTCCTGGGGCTGTGATGATTGACCTTCAACCACCGCAACCATCTTCCTTTGTGCTGGGTATGACTCCAGCCATGGAGAGTTTCTCCTGATTCCCATTGACCAGTTTTACTGGGGCTCCTTGATACCACAACAACAACTGCATTTATATAAGGTCTCTGACATAGAAAAACATCCCAAGGGCATTCACAGACAGAGTCAAAATAATGTAAATCCGCCAGTGTTAAAGTTTAGAAACCTCAAGTGAGAATTTCCCCACCCCCGCCCCCCAACGGAGAACAGGCTCCCACCAAAAGATGTTAATGTTGTGTCAATCAATGCCTTCAAAAAGGAGCTGGATAACTATTTGTTTGGAGAATGGAGTGGGAGTTATCTGGAGAGGCTGGGATTAGGAAAGACTCCGTTGGAAGTACTGGGATGATTCTGCTTCCTCCCACGGCCACCAGCATGTACAGTGGCTGTAATGAGTTGCAGCTACCAGTATACCTGGGGTCAGGACACTGGGGCCTTTGGCTCCACATCTTTTTTTAGCCAATACGTAGCAAGCCCAACAAAAGGGGTGGCAGTTCTGGATTTGGTTTTAGGGAATGAAGCTGGGCAGGTGGAAGGAGTAACAGTGGGAGAACATTTATAAAGGTAGTGATCCTAATTCGGTTAGTTTTAGCATCATTATGGATAAGGACAAAGAAAAAACAGGAGTAAGGGTTCTAAATTGGGGGAAGGCCAACATTACTAGGCTGAGAAGTGATTTAACTAAAGTGGACTGGAAACAGTTACTTGAAGGTAAATCAGTGCCAGAGCAGCGGGACGCATTCAAGAGGGAGGTACATGGAGTTCAGGGTAAACTGTTCCCGCAAAGAAAAAGGGTAGAACTGTAAAATTTAGAGCCCCCTGGATGACAAGGGGCATATTGGGTAAGATAAGGCAAAGAATGGAAGCCTGTATCAAATATTGAGAGCTCAATACTACAGAAAGCCAGAAGAGTATAGAAAGTGTTGTGGTGAAATTAAGAAGGAAATTAGGAAAGCAAAGAGAGGGCCTGAAAAACTACTGGCAAGTAGAATCAAAGAAAACCCAAAGATGTTTTATAACTATATAAAGAACAAGAGGATACTCAGGAAAGAGTTGGGTTTATTAGGAACCAAAATAGTGATCTATGTGTAGAGGCGGAGGGTGTGGGTAAGGTACTAAATGAATACTTTGTGGCTGTCTTCACAAAAGAGGGCAATGATGCCGGTGTTGAAGTTAAGGAGGAAGAGAGAGTGAAAGATTGGATGGGATAAACATAGGAAGAGAGGAAGTATTAAGGGGTTTAGCATCTTTGAAAGTAGATAAATCACCAGGACCAGATGAAATATATCTGAGGCTATTAAAAGAAGCAAGGGAGGAAATTGCGGAGGCTCTGACCATCATTTTCCAATTCTCACTGGCGACAGGAACGGTTCCAGAGGATTGGAGAACTGCTAACGTTGTACCGTTGTTTAAAAAGGGAGGAAGGGACAAACCAAGTATTACTTGCCAGTTAGTATAACCTCAGTGGTGGGCAAATTATTAGAATCAATTCTAAGGGACAGTATAAATCTTCATTTAGAAAGACACAGATTAATCAAGGACAGTCAGCATGGATTTGTTACGGGAAGGTCGTGTCTGACTAACTTGATTGAATTTTTTTGAGGAGGTAACAAGAAGGGTCGATGAGGGCAGTGCGTTTGAATTTACATGGATTTTAGCAAAGCTTTTGACAAGGTCCCACCATCAAAAGTGTAAAAGCCCATGGGATCCAAGGGAGAGTGACAAATTGGACCCAAGTGGCAGGAAGCAAAGGGCAATGGTTGAAGGCAGTTTGGAAGGCTGTGTCCAGTGGGGTTCCACAGGGCTCAGTACTCGGTCTCTTACTTTTTGTAGTATATATTAATGATTTACACTTAATTGTAGGGGGCATGATAAAGAAATTTGCAGATGATACAAAAATTGGCGGTGTGGTTAAGAGTGAGGGGAAAGCTTTGGGCTGCAGGAAGATATTGATGAACTGGCCAGGTGGGTAGAACAGTGGAAAATGGAATTCAATCCGGAAAAATGTGAGGTAATGCATTTGGGGAGAGGCAACAAGGCAAGGGAATACACAATAAATGGGAGGATATCGAAAGGTGTGGAGGACCAGAGGGATCTTGGAGTGTACGTCCACAAATCCTTAAAGGTAACAGAACAGGTCGATAAGATAGTTCAAAAGGCAGATGGAATGCTTTCCTTTATTAGCCGAGGCATTGTATATAAGAGCAGTAAAGTTATGTTAGAACTGTATACAACACTAGTTAGGCCACAGCTAGAGTACTGCGTGCAGTTCTGGTCACCACATTACAGGAAGGATGTGATTGCACTGGAGAGGGTGCAGAGGGGATTTACGAGGGTGTTGCCAGGACTGGGAAATGTTAACTATGAGGAAGGCTGGGATTGTTTTCCTTGAAACAGAGGAGGATGAGGAGAGAGTTAATTGAAGTGTATAAAATGATGAAGGGCCTGGATAGAGTGTACAGGAAGGACATATTTCCCTTAGCAGAAGGGTCAACAACCAGGGGTCTTAGATTTAAAGTAGTTGATAGAAGGATTAGAGGGGAGACGAGGAAACATTTTTTCACCCAGTGGGGGTCCGGAACTCTCTGCCTGAAAGGGTGGTCGAGGCAGAAACCATTACCGCATTTAAAAAGTACTTGGATGTGCATTTAAAGAGCTGTGACGTACAGGGCTACGGGCAGAGTGTGGAAGGGGGGGATTCAACTGACACGGACACAATGGGCTGAATGGCCTCATTCTGTGTTGTAACTTTCTGTCACTCGAGGTGAAGCTCAATAATGGCACAAAGTTTTGAAATGAATGAAGTGAACAGGGTTGATAGGAAGCCAGATTGTACATGGATATCACAAGTGGATAAATGGGGGACTGGGACACAGACTGCTGACACCCCTCCCCCCGGGACTGGGATACAGACTGCTCCCCCCCCCCCCCCGGGACTGGGATACTGCTGACCCCTCCCCCCCCCCCCGGGACTGGGATACTGCTGACCCCCCCCCCCCCCGGGACTGGGATACTGCTGACCCCCCCCCCCTCCCCGGGACTGGGACACAGACTGCTGACCCCCCCCCCCTCCCCGGGACTGGGACACAGACTGCTGACCCCTCCCCCCCCCCCCCCGGGACTGGGATACTGCTGACCCCTCCCCCCCCCCGGGACTGGGATACTGCTGACCCCTCCCCCCCCCCGGGACTGGGATACTGCTGACCCCTCCCCCCTCCCCGGGACTGGGATACTGCTGACCCCTCCCCCCCCCCCCCCGGGACTGGGATACTGCTGACCCCTCCCCCCTCCCCGGGATTGGGACACAGACTGCTGACCCCCTCCCCCCCCCCCGGGACTGGGATACTGCTGACCCCTCCCCCCTCCCCGGGACTGGGATACTGCTGACCCCTCCCCCCCCCCCCGGGACTGGGATACTGCTGACCCCTCCCCCCTCCCCGGGATTGGGACACAGACTGCTGACCCCTCCCCCCTCCCCGGGATTGGGACACAGACTGCTGACCCCTCCCCCCCCCCGGGACTGGGATACTGCTGACCCCTCCCCCCCCCCGGGACTGGGATACTGCTAACCCCTCCCCTCCCCCCCCCCCGGGACTGGGATACTGCTGACCCCTCCCCCCCCCCCCCCCGGGACTGGGATACTGCTGACCCCTCCCCCCTCCCCGGGACTGGGACACAGACTGCTGACCCCTCCCCCCCCCCCCGGGACTGGGATACTGCTGACCCCTCCCCCCTCCCCGGGACTGGGACACAGACTGCTGACCCCTCCCCCCCCCCCCCCGGGACTGGGATACTGCTGACCCCTCCCCCCCCCACCCCGGGACTGGGATACTGCTGACCCCTCCCCCCTCCCCGGGACTGGGACACAGACTGCTGACCCCTCCCCCCCCCCCCGGGACTGGGACACAGACTGCTGACCCCTCCCCCCCCCCGGGACTGGGATACTGCTGACCCCTCCCCCCCCCGGGACTGGGATACTGCTGACCCCTCCCCCCACCCGGGACTGGGATACTGCTGACCCCCCCCCCGGGACTGGGATACAGACTGCTGACCCCTCCCCTGGAACTGGGATACTGCTGACCCCTCCCCCCTCCCCGGGACTGGGATACAGACTGCTGACCCCTCTCTCTCCCCCCCCCCCCCCCCGGGACTGGGATACAGACTGCTGACCCCTCCCCTGGAACTGGGATACTGCTGACCCCTCCCCCCTCCCCCCTCCCCGGGACTGGGATACAGACTGCTGACCCCTCTCCCCCCCCCCCCCCCCCCCCCCGGGACTGGGATACTGCTGACCCCTTCCCCTCCCCCCCCCCGGGACTGGGATACTGCTGACCCCTCCCCCCTCCCCCCCCCCCGTGACTGGGACACAGACTGCTGACTCCCCCCCCCCCCCCCCCCCGGGACTGGGACACAGACTGCTGACTCCCCCCTTTGAGCTGTTGGTTGGGTTAGGGGCCCCCTTACCTGGGCTCGCTGGCGATCACACGGGCTTCCTCTGCGGGGCTGGAGGGTCCGGCCGTCTTCCTGCGGAGCGACTGGCGGCTCGGGAGCTGCTGCATTACACAGTGCCTCAACTCCAGCACACGGAGAGAATCAGTGAGCTGCAGGAAATTATGCAAACCTGAAGGAGGACTAACAGAAAACAAAAATAGTTAAGAAATATGAGCCAGTAGAGTGCCCTTGGCTCTCGGCCAAGTATTTATCAAACTCACCAGCTGTGGCCCAGCCGCCGATTCTAAATTGTGTATCAGTATAAATAAATATTCATTTAAAATGAAAACAATGAAGCCCAGGTGACCAGACCACAGTAAGAGTCGGCCAGTACTGGATCCCAACTTTATCTGCTTCCAGAGTTCACTCCAATACTGACAGGACACCTGGGTAAGAACAGAGTTGCATGTGCTCTAACTCGAAGGACACTGATCCACCCCTCGACACACCTCGATAAATGCTATCTTTGCAACCAGACACACAGATGGTTAGTATTTTTGGACATTTCAAAGTGCTGTTCCTCTTTTCATTAAAAAGACGTCAATTATATTTGCATTAACTTCCCCCACTGTACAGGTACGCACATTCTCCTGGAATACACTGTACTGGTACACAGACCCTCTCCTGGAATACAGTGTACTGGTACACACACTCTCCTGGAATACACTGTACTGGTACACACACTCCTGGAATACACTGTACTGGTACACAGACTCTCCTGGAATACACTGTACTGGTACACAGACATTCTCCTGGAATACACTGTACAGGTACACAGACCCTCCCCTGGAATACACTGTACAGGTACACAGACATTCTCCTGGAATACACTGTACTGGTACACACACTCTCCTGGAATACACTACACAGGTACACAGACTCTCCCCTGGAATACACTGTACAGGTACACACACTCTCCCCTGGAATACACTGTACTGGTACACACACTCTCCTGGAATACACTACACAGGTACACAGACCCTCCCCTGGAATACACTGTACAGGTACACACACTCTCCCCTGGAATACACTGTACAGGTACACAGACTCTCCCCTGGAATACACTGCACAGGTACACTGTTATGTATGCAACACCTTGTAACCAGCATTTTACCGCCACCAGAGGGTGCATCTGTTGGAGTCCCAAGAGATCCCAGCATCCCTTGGGAGCACTGTATATAAGCAGGTCTCCCATGTTGTGCCAGCACTCTGGAGTCAGAAGAAAGAAACTAAGGTCACACTTACTCAAGTCTACAGTACTCAGTCACATTGCTTTATTTGAGACATAACTGGTGATGCATAATAGATAACAAACCATCACGCGAAAATGCAGAGAACTGTTGGTATCCTGGAGAAATTCTCAGAAGGGGATGATTGGGAAGCCTTCGTGGAGCGACTCGACCAATACTTCGTGGCCAATGAGAACACTGCCAAACAAAGGGCGATCCTCCTCACCGTCTGCAGGACAACAACCTATGGCCTCATGAAAAATCTTCTTGCTCTGATGAAAACAACCAACCAAATCATATGAAGAACTGTGTACGCTGGTCCGGGAGCACCTAAATCCGAAGGAGAGCGTTCTGATGGCAAGGTATCGGTTCTACACGTGTCAGCGGTCTGAAGGCCAGGAAGTGGTGAGCTACGTCGCTGAACTAAGGCACCTTGCAGAACATTGTGAATTTGATGGATTCCTGGAGCAAATGCTCAGAGACTTTTTGTGCTTGGCATTGGCCATGAGGTTATCCTTCGCAAACTATTGACTGTTGAAACACCGAACCTGAGCAAAACCATAACGATAGCCCAGGCATTTATATCACCAGGCGATAACACCAAACTAATTTTGCAGCATAAAGCTGCATTGGCAAATGCTGTACACAGAGTAACGTTGTTTTCAGGCAGGAATGCATATGGCAGAACGTACATGCCTGCAGCTGCACGACCTCAGATGACCCAGAGTCCGCCATCAAACATTAATGCGAGGCAATTAACACCTTGTTGGTGCTGCGGAGGTGATCATCGAGCCCATCAATGCCACTTCACACAGTATGCGTGCAAAGGCTGTGGAACAATGGGACACCTCCAGCGAATGTGCAGACGAGCTGCAAACCCTGCAAACCAGCACGTTGCAGAGGAAGACCGATCCATGGCGGATCAAACTGAACTAGAGAGTCGAACCGAGGAGGCAGAAGTGTACAGGGTACACATCTTCACCACGAAATGTCCACCGATCATGCTAAAAGTTGAACTGAACGAAATTCCAGTAGCCATGGAATTGAACACGGGAGCGAGTCAGTCTATCATGAGCAAAAAGGCCTTCGACAGGCTGTGGTGCAACAAGGCACAAAGGACAAAGCTGAGCCCTATTCATACCAAGCTGAGAACTTACACTAAAGAGCTGATCCCTGTAATTGGCAGTGCAGCAATAAAAGTCTCCTATGATGGAGCGGTGCACGAACTCCCACTGTGGATTGTACCAGGAGATGGCCCCACACTGTTCGGCAGAAGCTGGCTGGGAAAAATCCGCTAGAACTGGGACGACATCCGAGCGCTCTCGTCTGTCGATGACGCCTCATGTGCCCAGGTTTTGAGCAAGTTCCCGTCGTTGTTTGAGCCAGGCATCAGAAGTTTCTCTGGGGCGAAGGTGCAGATCCACCTGGTTCTCGGTACACGACCCATCCACCACAAGGCACGGGCGGAGCCATACATGATGCGAGAGAAAGTGGAGATCGAGCTGGACAAGCTGCAGCGAGAAGGCATCATCGCGCTGGTGGAGTTCAACGAGTGGGCCAGTCCTATTGTTCCGGTTCTCAAGGGCGATGGCACGGTCAGAATTTGCAGGAACTATAAAGTAACGATTAACTGTTTTTCACTGCAGGACTAGTACCTGCTACCCAAGGTAGACGACCTATTTGCGACGCTGGCAGGAGGAAAGACATTCACCAGGTTGGACCTGACCTCGGCCTACATGACGCAGGAGCTGGCGCAATCTTCGACAGGCCTCACCTGTATCAACACGCACAATGGTCTGTTCATCTACAATAGATGCCTGTTTGGGATTCGATCGGCCGCGGCTATTTTTCAAAGGAACATGGAGAGCCTGTTAAAGTCGGATCCACACACTGTGGTTTTCCAGGACGACATATTGTTCACAGGTCAGGACACCATCGAACACTTGTAGAACCTGGAAGAGGTTCTAAGTCGGCTAGATCAGGTGGGACTCAGGGTTAAACGCTCGAAGTGTGTTTTCCTGGCGCCAGAGGGCGAGTCTTAGGGAGAAGAATCACGGCAGATGGCATCAGACCCACCGACACCATGATGTAGGCCATCAAGAACGCGCCAAGATCACAGAACGTGACAGAGCTGCAGTCATTCCTGGGACTCCTCAATTTCCTACCCAGGTTAAGCACCTTGCTAGAACTCTACATGTGTTGCTACACAAGGGAGATGACTGGGTATGGGGGAAATCACAAGAGATTGCTTTTGAGAAAGCCAGAAATTTGTTATGGTCAAACACATTGCTTGTTCTGCGTGACCCATGTAAACGTTTAGTGCTAGCTTGCGATGCGCCTTAGTACGGGGTCGAGTGTGTGTTACAACAAGCAAACGAATTGGGAACATTACAACCGGTCGCTTATGCATCCAGGAGTTTGTGAAAGGCCGAAAAGGCCTACAGCATGATTGAAAAAGAAGCTCTGGTGTGCGTTTACAGGGTGAAAAAAATGCACCAGTATCTGTTTGGGCTTAAGTTCGAGTTAGAAACTGACCATAAGCTGCTCATATCGCTATTCTCAGAGAGCAAAGGGATTAATAATACCTGTCATGTATGTGACCACAATGTAACACCACTATCACTGTATACAATCAACCTAGATGCACACTTTGACCACAAGGGGTGAACTTGTGGGAGACACTCCTTACCTGATCACACAGGTATAAAAAGGGAGGTCCCACGCAGGGCCATTGTCTTCGGTGACCTTGTCCCCAGAATGTGCCTCATGTGGTTTCATACTGTAGAGTAAGGACTTTACATTGGCGACGAGAAACGGGAATTCACGGCCCATGAGAATGGCCACCGGTAGCACACAGGAACGGTACTGTGTTGGGGAAGACTGGGACGATTTTGTCGAGAGGCTTCAGCAAAGCTTCGTTACGAAAGACTGGCCGGGGGATGCAGCGGGCGACAAGCGACGGGCTCATCTCCTGACCAGCTGCGGGCCAAAGACTTACGCGCTCATGAAGGACTTACTAGCACCCGAAAAGCCGGCGGACAAAACCTTTGAAGAACTTGGCAAATTGATCGGGGAGCACCTCAAACCGGCGAGTAGCATACATATGGCCCGACACAGATTCTACACCCACCGACGTGGTGAAGGACAGAGCATACCGGACTTCGTAGCGGACCTCCGACGTTTGGCCAACCTCCAAGTTCACAGACGCCTGCAGGGGGGAGATGCTAAGAGATTTCTTTATCGAGGGCATCGGTCATGCGGGAATTTTCCGCAAATTAATTGAGACCAAGGACTTGACCTTGGAAGCGGTGGCGTTGTTAGCTCAAACTTTCATGGCGGGGGAGGAAGAGATGAAATTCTGCCTCTAACGCAGCGATGGATCAGGGAGTCAATATCATCAATGCTACTCAGAGCCCCGCAGGCAGGCAGGGGCAGTCCGACACTCCCCAGGCAGCAATAGACCCCAGAGTAGGACTTCAACAGACACAATGGTAGGCTGAAAGGACATTCACGCCATCACAGTGGACAATGCGGCCCGGGATGGGGCCATTGACACCCACCAATAGGGTACTTAAGAGCAGTCAAAGGGACAGTCAGCGCGGAATGCCTGGCCATAGTCGCTTTGTTCCCAACAATGGAAACTTTAACTCATGCTGGAGGTGTGGGGGAAACACTCAGCTAGATCTTGCAGATTTCAACAGTTTGTCTGCAGGAATTGCAATCTCAGTGGCCACTTAGCTCGAATGTGCAGGAAGCCTGCAACCAGACTACTTTATGAGGTGGATGAACCTGAAGAGGATTCTTTGAGGCAGGATGACTTTTGGGGCAAATCGATGGGCGCCGAGGTTCAGCGGGTCCATGCGGCGGATATTCACAGTTCATACACCAATGATGATGAGGGTTTTATTAAACGGTATCCCTGTACGCATGGAGCCGGACACTGGGGCCAGCCAGTCACTCATGGGCGTTCAGCAATTTGAGAAGCTATGGCCACTTAAAGCCAGTAGACCCAAATTAGCACGTATTGAGACACAATTACGGACTTTACACTAAAATTATTCCGGTGCTAGGCAGTGCAATGTTGGCTGTCACACACAATGGGTCAGTGAATCGGCTGCCGCTCTGGATTGTCCCGGGCAATGGTCCCGCACTGTTGGGGAGGAGCTGGTTAGCCGAGATGAACTGGAAATGTGGGGATGTTCACGCAATGTCATCTGTGGAGCGAAGTTTGTGCTCACAAGTCCTTCAACAATTCGATTCACTATTCCAACCGGGCATCGGGTCTTTCAAAGGCACTAAAGTAGTGATACACATCATCCCAGACACCAGGCCAGTGCACCACAAAGCCAGAGCGGTGCTGTATGTGATGCGGGAAAAGATCGAGAGCGAATTGGACCATTTGCTGAGAGAGGGCATCATCTCGCCTGTTGAATTCAGTGACTGGGTGAGCCCCATCGTTCCCGTCCTAAAAGTGGATGGTTCTGTCAGGATCTGTGGCGACTACAAGGCCACCATCAATCGGGTGTCCCTACAAGATCAATACCCACTCCCGAGAGCGGAGGACCTCTTCACCACTCTGGCAGGCGGCAAGCTGTTCACCAAGTTGGACCTCACTTCAGCCTATATGACCCAGGAACTGGCCGAGGAATCCAAACTACTGACCACCATCACCACGCACAAGGGACTGTTTGTGTATAACAGGTGCTCATTTGGCATTCGATCAGCGGCCGCGATTTTTCAACATAACATGGAAAGCCTGCTTAAATCCATTCCTGGAACGATCGTATTCCAGGACGACATCCTCATCACGGGTTGAGATACCGAGGAACACCTCCACAGCCTGGAGGAGGTGCTACGCCGACTGGACCGGGTAGGCCTGTGACTCAAGAAGTCTAAATGTGTGTTCTTAGCTCCTGAGGTTGAGTTTCTGGGCAGGAGGGTTGCTGCAGATGGGATTTGGCCCACCGAATCCAAAACAGAGGCGATTCGACGAGCACCCAGGCCCTGCAACACATCGGAGTTGCGTTCATTCCTGGGACTGTTGAACTATTTGGGAACTTTCTGCCGAACTTGAGCACATTGTTGGAGCCGCTACACATGCTCCTGTGTAAGGGTTGCGATTGGTTTTGGGGGGACTGTCAGGAACGGGCTTTTGATCGGGCGCAAAACCTACTTTGTTCAAACAAATTGTTGACTCTGTAAAAAATTGGTTCTGACTTGTGATGCATCGTCCTATGGGGTTGGGTGCGTGTTGCAGCAGGGCAATGCTGAGGGTCAACTACAACCTGTGGCTTATCCCTCCAGGTCGCTCTCTCAAGCAGACCGGGGATATGGAATGGTCGAGAAGGAAGCGCTTCCATGTGTCTATGGTGTAAAAAAAATGCATCAGTACCTCTTTGGTAGGAAGTTTGAATTAGAGACGGACCACAAGCCATTAATATCCCTGTTGTCAGACATCAAGGCCATCAATGCCAATGCATCAGCTCGCATACAGCGATGGGCTCTCACGCTGGCTGCTTATGACTACTCCATCCGGCACCGGCCCGGCACTGAAAATTGCGCTGACGCGCTCAGCAGGCTCCCACTGGCCACCACTGAAGGGGCAGCTGAGCAAAGCGCTGAGATGGTCATTGCTGTCGATGCCTTTGACAGTGCAGGCTCCCCCATCACAGCCCGCCAGATCAAAATCTGGACAAACAGAGATCCCCTCCTATTCCTGATTAAGAAATGTGTCCTGACTGGGGATTGGGCGCCTGCACACGGAGCATGCCCTGAGAAGGTCAGGCCATTCCACAGACGGATGGATGAGCTCTCCATCCAAGCCGACTGCCTACTATGGGGCAGCCGGGTAGTTATGCCCCAGAAGGGCAGGGAGGCATTCATCAGGGAACTCCACAGCGAGCACCCAGGCATTGTGATGATGAAGGCCATTGCCCGGTCACACATTTGGTGGCCTGGAATTGATTCAGACCTGGAACACTGTGTTCACAGGTGCATGACATGTGCCCAGCTGGGTAATGCCCCCAGGGAGGCCCACTCAGCCCGTGGCCCTGGCCCACCAGGCCATAGTCATGTATTCATGTTGACTACACGGGCCTGTTCATGGGTAAGATGGTCCTTGTTGTGGTAGATGCGTACTCGAAATGGATCGAGTGCATCATTCTGAATTCACCATCGTGGAAAGCCTACGTGTGATCTTTGCAACCCATGGCTTGCCGGACATCCTGGTTAGTGATAATGGCCCATGTTTCACAAGCTACGAATTCCGAGAGTTTATGTCGGGCAATGGCATCAATCATGTCAGGACTGCGCTGTTCAAGCCGGCCTCCAATGGCCAGGCGGAACGTGCAGTCCAAATCATTAAGCAAGGAATGCTCAGGATTCAAGGACCCTCCCTACAATGCCACCTATCGCATCTCCTGCTGGCCTATAGGTCCCGCCCGCACTCGCTCACGGGGGGCCCGCCCACTGAGCTACTAATGAAACGGACACTCAAAACTCGGTTGTCCCTCATTCACCCAGTCCTGACCGACATAGTTGAGGGCAAGCGTAAGGCACAAAACGAGTACCATGACCGTAATTCGAGAAGTAAATGATCCTGTATTCATCCTCAATCACGCCATGGGGCCCAAATGGCTTGAGGGCACTGTAATTGACAAAGAGGGGAATAGGCTCATCGTGGTAAAACTTAACAATGGTCAGATATGCCGTAAGCATCTGGACCAAGTAAAAAAAAGGTTCAGCATGGACACGGAAGAACCTGAAGAAGACCATGAGATGGAGCTCACAACACCGCCAGTGAACGAGCACCAAGAGCAATCAGAAGAATGCACAGTCCCTGCGGTCAGCCCGGACAGGCCGGAATCACCACAGGTGACAGACACTCACGGCAGTGTCCAACAACCAGAGCCCCAACTGCGGCGCTCCACGAGGGAGCGTAGACCACCTGAAAGACTAAACCTATGATCCCAATAAGACTTTGCGGGAGGGGGGGGGGAAGGTGATGTCAGGTATGTAACCACAATGTAACACCACTGTATCACTGTATACAATCAACCTAGATGCACACCTTGACCACAAGGTGTGAACTTGTGGGAGACACTCCTTACCTGATCACACAGGTATAAAAAGGGAGGTCCCACACAGGGCCATCGTCTTTGGAGTCCTGTAAATAAAGGGAGCAGGTCACAGTGACCTTGTCCCCAGAATGTGCCTCATGTGGTTTCATGCTGCAGAGTAAGGACTTTGCAATACCAATGCCTCTGCTCACATCCAAAGATGGGCGCTTACGCTGTCCGTATATAACTATGTAACTCGCCACAGGCCAGGCACAGAGAACTGCACTGATGCTCTCAGTCGGCTACCATCGGGGTGGAAATGGCACAGCCTGCAGACTTGCTCTTGGTGATGAATGCGTTTGAAAACGAAAAGTCATCCGTTACGGCCCACCAGATCAGGACCTGGACCAGCCAGGATCCTTTACCGTCCCTTGTAAAAAACGGTGACCTCCATGGGAGCTGGTCCAGCGTCCCAGCGGAGATGCATGGAGATCAAGCCATTCCAGCGGCGCAAAGACGAAATGTCCATACAGAAAGGCAGGGAAACGTTCATACATGACCGACACAGTACCCACCCAGGCATAGTAATGATGAAAACTGCCCGGCATCGACTCAGATTTGGAGTCTTGCGTGCGCCAATGCAACACTTGCTCTCAACTGAGCAATGCACCCAGGGAGGCACCGCTAAGTTTGTGGTCATGGCCCTCCAAACCGTGGTCCAGGATCCACGTTGACTTCGCTGACCCGTTTCTAGGCAAAATGTTTTTGGTTGTTGTGGATGCTTATTCAAAATGGATTGAGTGTGTAATAATGTCTGTAAGTACATCCACGGCCACCATCGAAAGCCTACAAGCCATGCTTGCCACGCACGGCCTGCCTGATGTCCTCGTCAGCGACAATGGGCCGTGTTTCACCGGCGCTGAATTCAAGGAATTGATGACCCGCAATGGGACCAAGCACGTCACATCTGCCCCATTCAAGCCCGCATCCGAGGCCAGGCAGAAGGGGCAGTCCAAACCATCAAGCAAAGCTTGAAACGCGTGTTGGAAGGCTCCCTGCAGACCCGCCTGTCCCGAGTCCTGCTCAGCTACCGTACCAGACCCCCCTCACTCACCGGGGTTCCCCCAGCCGAGCTGCTCATGAAAAGGGCTCTCAAAACAAGGCTCTCTCTAGTCCACCCTGATCTCCAGGATCATGTCCAGGGCAGGCGGCATCAACAAAGCATGTACCATGATCGCACAAATTTGTCACGTGATATTGAAGTCAATGATCCTGTATTTGTCCTCAACTATGGACATGGTCCCAAATGGCCTGCTGGTTTGAGGTCAAACTTGCAAATGGACTAATTTGCAGAAAGCATTTGGACCAAACCAAACTGCGATTCACAGACAGTCACGAGCAACCTGAAGAGGACACCACCAACTTCAACCCTCCGACACACACACAAGCGGCAACCGACATCACGGTTGACCACGAAGCTGAACTCATCATCCCCAGCAGTCCAGCTGTACAGCAGCCCAACGAGGGCCCAACCAACTCTCCTGCACCTGTGTTTGTGCCGAGACGATCGACTAGGGAGCAGAAAGCCCCAGATCGTCTCACCCTGTAAATAAGTGTACTATTGACTTTGGGGGGGGGGGGAGTGATGTTATGTATGCAACACCTTGTGACCAGCATTCTACCACCACCAGAGGGCGCATCTGTTGGAGTCCCAAGGGAGCTCAGCATTCCTTGGGAGCACTGTATAGAAGCAGACCTCCCATGCTGTGCCGGCACTCTGGAGTCAGAATAAAGAGACTAAGGTCACACTTACTCAAGTCTACAGTACTCAATCACATTGCTTTATTTGAGACATAACACACAGACCCTCTCCTGGAATACACTGCATGGGTACACAGACTCTCCCCTGGAATACACTGCACGGGTACACAGACCCTCTCCTGGAATACACTGCACGGGTACACAGACTCTCCCCTGGAATACACTGCACGGGTACACAGACTCTCCCCTGGAATACACTGCACAGGTACACAGACTTTCCCCTGGAATACACTGCACAGGTACACACTCTCCCCTGGAATACACTGCACAGGTACACAGACTTTCCCCTGGAATACACTGCACGGGTACACAGACGCTCCCCTGGAATACACTGCACAGGTACACAGACTTTCCCCTGGAATACACTGCACAGGTGCACAGACTCTCCCCTGGAATACACTGCACGGGTACACAGACTCTCCCCTGGAATACACTGCACGGGTACACAGACCCTCTCCTGGAATACACTGCACGGGTACACAGACTCTCCCCTGGAATACACTGCACGGATACACAGACCCTCTCCTGGAATACACTGCACGGGTACACAGACTCTCCCCTGGAATACACTGCACGGGTACACAGACCCTCTCCTGGAATACACTGCTCAGGTACACAGACTCTCCCCTGGAATACACTGCACGGGTATACAGACCCTCTCCTGGAATACACTGCTCAGGTACACAGACTCTCCCCTGGAATACACTGCACGGGTACACAGACTCTCCCCTGGAATACACTGCTCAGGTACACAGACTCTCCCCTGGAATACACTGCACGGGTACACAGACCCTCCCCTGGAATACACTGCACGGGTACACAGACCCTCTCCTGGAATACACTGCACGGGTACACAGACTCTCCCCTGGAATACACTGCACGGGTACACAGACCGTCTCCTGGTGCCTCACTTGACAATCGATTTTGAGTATGAGGCTTCCCTTTTCCCCCGTACGAAAGCAAGCGTTGTAGTCAGAACTACTACACGGCAAGCGAGCCTCAGGTGGGCAGAGAAAACGTTACAAGGACACCCTCAAAGCCTCCTAGATAAAATGCAACATCCCCACCGACACCTGGGAGCCCCTGGCCAAAGACCAGTTTGCCCTAAGTGGAGGAAGTGCATCCGGGAGGGCGCTGAGCACCTCGAGTCTCGTCGCTGAGAGCATGCAGAAATCAAGTGCAGGCAGCGGAAGGAGCGTGCGGCAAACCAGTCCCACCCTCCCCTTCCCTCAACCACTGTCTGTCCCACCTGTGACAGACTGTAATTACTGTATTGGACTGTTCAGTCACCTGGGAACTCACTTTTAGAGTGGAAGCAAGTCTTCCTCGATCCCGAGGGACTGCCTGTGATGATGATGATGATGATGATGATGATGACGACGACGACTCTATCCCCAAACAAATTAATGCAAATCCTGGGCTAGGCTTTATTCTCTATCGTCATTGTTCTGGTTTTGAAATGCTGAAACTACAAAGGTCACTCATGTTTGTTACGGGCTGTTGTGGCAATGGTTGCTTGGTTTCTGGTGTCAGGCTGTTCCCCCAGCTTCTGCCGGAGGAATTCCGTGTAAACTACTCACTCCCAGGATATGTCTAAACAGATTTTAACTGTAAAAAGCCCAGGATCGAGGGCAGACTGAAAGGTTTAGTTATCTCCATTTATAACTCCCTTTTAAACTGTATTTATTAATGACCGAGATGCTGAGATAGAGAGACACATATCCAACTTTTCCAATGACACAAAGATAGGCGGCATTGTAAACAGTATAGATGGAAGTGTAAACGTAGAGATATTAATAGATTAAGTGAATGGGGAAAACTGTGGCAATTGGATTTCAATATAGGCAAATGTGAGATCACCACTTTGGACCTAAAAAGAATAGATCAGAGTACTTTCTAAATGGTGAGAAGCTAGAAGCACTGGAGGTCCAATCAATTTTAGGGTTCCATGTACATAGATCATTACAATGTCATGTACAGGTACTGAAAACTATCAAAAAGGCTAATGGAATGCTGGCCTTTATATCTAGAGGGCTAGAATGCAAGAGGTTAGAGGCCATGCTGCAGCTATACAAAGCTCTGGTTTGACCACACCTGGAGCAATGTTCCCCATAAACCACACTGCCTCCCCCCATGCACAATTTCTGCGTGGGTGCAGTACCTGCAATGTAAAAGCACAGCTTAGCGGGAACATTGACCTGGAGCACTGTGTTCAGTTCTGGCCACCACACCTTAGGAAGCATATATTGGCCTAGGGTGGAGTGAAGCTTGGGTTTACTAGAATGATACCAGGACTAAGGGGTTAAATTACGAGGAGAGATTACACAAACTAGGGTTGTATTCCCTGGAAGTTAAGGAATACTGCGTGCAGTTTTGGTTTCCATATTTACGAAAGGATATACTTGCTTTGGAGGCAGTTCAGAGAAGGTTTACTCGGTTGATTCCGGGGATGAGGGGGGTTGACTTATGAGGGAAGGTTGAGTAGGTTGGACCTCTACTCATTGGAATTATGAGAGGTGATCTTATCGAACATATAAGCTTATGAAGGGACTTGACAAGGTGGATGCAGAGAGGATGTTTCCACTGATGGGGGAGACTAGAACTAGAGGGCATGATCTTAGAATAAGGAGCCACCCATTTAAAACAGAGATGAGGAGAAATTTCTTCTCCGAGGGTTGTAAATCTGTGGAATTCGCTGCCTTAGAGAGCTGTGGAGGCTGGGATATTGAATAAATTTGACAGAGATAGACAATTTCTTAAACGATAAGGGGAATCGTCATAGGCAGTCCCTCGGAATCGAGGAAGACTTGCTTCCACTCCTGAAGTGAGTTCTTTGGTGGCTGAACAGTCCAATACGAGAGCCATAGTCTCTGTCACAGGTGGGACAGACAGTGGTTGAGGGAAGGGGAGGGTGGGACTGGTTTGCCACACGCTTTCTGCTGCCTGCGCTTGCTTTCTGCACGCTCTCGGCGACGAGACTCGAGGTGCTCAGCGCCCTCCCGGATGCACTTCCTCCACTTAGGGCGGTCTTTGGCCAGGGACTCCCAGGTGTCAGTGGGGATGTCGCACTTTATCAGGGAGGCTTTGAGGGTGTCCTTGTAACGTTTCCGCTGCCCACCTTTGGCTCGTTTGCTGTGAAGGAGCTCCGCATAGAGCACTTGCTTTGGCAGTCTCATGTTTGGCATGCGGACTATGTGGCCTGCCCAGCGAAGCTGATCGAGTGTGGTCAGTGCTTCAATGCTGGGGATGTTGGCCTGGATGAGGACACTGATGTTGGTGTGTCTGTCCTCCCAGGGGATTTGTAGGATCTTGCAGAGACATCGTTGGTGATATTTCTCCAGCGATTTGAGGTGTCTACTGTACACGGTCCATGTCTCTGAGCCATACAGGAGGGTGGGTATTACTACAGCCCTGTAGACCATGAGCTTGGTGGTAGATTTGAGGGCCTGGTCTTCACTCTTTTCTTCAGGCGGCCGAAGGCTGCACTGGCGCACTGGAGGCGGTGTAGGATCTCGTTGTCGATGCCTGCTCTTGTCGATAGGAGAAGAGATATGGGAAGTGGTCCAAGGTGTCCAGGGCCGCGCCGTGGATCTTGATGACTGGGGGGCAGTGCTGTGCGGCGAGGACAGGCTGGTGGAGGACCTTTGTCTTACGGATGTTTAGCGTAAGGCCCAAGCTTTCGTACGCCTCAGTAAATACATTGACTATGTCCTGGAGTGCGGCCTCTGAATGTGCGCAGACGCAGATGTCGTCCGCGTACTGTAACTCGACAACAGAGGTTGGGGTGGTCTTGGATCTGGCCTGGAGACGGCGTATGTTAAACAGCTTCCCACTGGTTCTGTAGTTTAGCTCCACTCCAGCGGGGAGCTTGTTGACTGTGAGGTGGAGCATGGCAGCGAGGAAGATTGAGAAGAGGGTTGGGGCGATGACACAGCCCAGTTTGACCCCGGTCCGGACGTGGATTGGGTCTGTGATGGATCCGTTGGTAAGGATCACGGCCTGCATATAGTCGTGGAGCAGGTGGAGGATGGTGACAAACTTTTGGGGGCATCCGAAACAGAGGAGGACGCTCCATAGACCCTGGTGGTTGACAGTGTCAAAGACTTTTGTAAGATCGAAGAAGGCCATGTATAAGGGCTGGCGCTGCTCCCGGCATTTTTCCTCTAGCTGTTGCGCTGCAAAAATCATGTCCCCGTGATTCTGAGAGGAGCTCCTCGGCCACGGGAAGAAGACGGTTGAGGAGGACTCTAGCGATGACTTTCCCAGTGGCTGATAACAGGGAGATTCCCCTGTAGTTGCCGCAGTCAGACGTCCCCTTTTTTAAAGATGGTCACGATCACTCCATCTCTGAGATCCCCCAGCATGCTCTTCTCCCTCCAGATGAGAGACATGAGGCCGTGTATTCGTGCCAACAGTGCCTCTCCACCATACTTCAACGCCTCAGCAGGGATTCCGTCTGCACCTGTAGCCTTGTTGTTTTTGAGCTGTCTTATGGCTTTTTCTACCTCGTGCAGTGTTGGGGTCTCACTGAGGTGGTGGTGGGTCGCATGCTGCGGGATGGAGTCGAGAACACTCGAGTCAAAGGCAGAGTCTCGATTGAGGAGATCTTCAAAGTGCTCCTTCCAGCGGGTCCTGACTGCCTCGGTGTCCTTGATGAGTGTTTTCCCTACTTGGCCAGCAGTGGGGTGGGGCCTTGGGTATATGGCCCGTAGGTGGCCTTGACTGCGATGAAGAATCCTCGCATATCGTGGCTGTCGGCCAGTTGTTGTATCTCCTGTGCTTTCTTCATCCACCATCTGTTCTTTAGGTCCCGGATTCTTTGTTGGACCTCAGCCTTGAGCCGTTTGTAATGCTGCTTTGCTATTCCCACATTGGGTTGTTGTTTAAGGCTCAGAAATGCCCTGCGCTTGCGATCTATTAGTTCTTGGATCTCCTCGTCATTCTCATCAAACCAGTCCTGGTATTTCCTGGTTGAGTAACTGAGTGTCTCTTTGCAGGCACTGGTTATAGAGGCCTGGAGGGCAGACCAAGCGCTGTGGGCATTCTGCGTCTCGGGATCATCAAGGTTAGCTGTGAGGCGCTGGCTGTATAGGGCTCTCTTAGCTGGGTCTTTAAGTGCCCTGCCGTTGACTTTTTTGCAGCACTGCTTCTGCTGCCCCCTCTGCTTTGGGGCTATGTTAATGTTGATGATGGATCGGATTAGGTGGTGGTCATTCCAGCAGTCGTCAGCTCCTGTCATGGCGCGGGTGATGTGCACATCCTTGCGATCCCTGGCTCGGACAATGACATAGTCGAGCAGGTGCCAGTGTTTGGAGCGAGGGTGTTGCCACGATGCCTTGTATTTGTCCCTCTGGCGGAACAGGGTGTTGGTGACAACAAGTTCGTGCTCTAGACATTTTGTCAGGAGTAGGGTACCGCTGGAGTTGGCTTTCCCTACCCCCTCTCTGCCAATTACCCACCCCCCCCCACAGGTCTGTGTCCTTACCAACCCTGACATTGAGGTCACCGAGGAGGACACAGGACAGGGATTTTGAGAGGTTGGTGTAAAAACCATCTTTGGCCTCATCAGTTCCAGAGTGTCGGGTCATACGCACTGATGACTGTGGCGCACTGGTTCCGGGATAGAGTGAGTCGAAGAGTCATAGAAACATAGAAATTTACAGCGCAGGAGGCCGCCATTTCAGCCCATCGTGTCCGCACCGGCCGACAAAGAGCCGCACGGCCCTCGGTCAGCAGCCCTGAAGGTTACATATAAACCTGTGAACAATGGCGGAAAGTCAAAGAGCACCCAGCCCAACCAGTCCGCCCCACACAACTACAACACTCCTTATACTGAAACATTCTATACTCCACCCCAACCGGAGCCATGGGATCCCCTGGGAGGCGCAAAAACCAGATAAAAACCCAGGCCAATTTAGGGAGAAAAAAAATCTGGGACAATTCCTCTCCGACCCATCCAGGCGATTGACACTAGTCCAGGAGATCACCCTGGCCGTATTCTATTCCCTGCAGAATTTACCATTATATCTGCTCCGTCCAACAAAAGGTCATCCAGTCTAATCCCAATTACCAGCTCTAGGTCCATAACCCTGCAGGTTACTGCACTTTAAGTGCCCATCCAACCATCTCTTAAATGTGGTGAGGGTTTCTGCATCCACCACTCTTCCAGGCAGTGAGTTCCAGATCCCCACAACCCTCTGCGTAAAGAAGCCCCCCCCTCAAATCCCCTCTAAACCCTCCACCAACCACCCCAAAACCATGCCCCCTCATAATAGACCCCTTCACCAATGGAAATAGGCCCCTACCGTCCATTATGTCCAAGCCCCTCAATATTCCGTACAGCTCAATGACGTCCATTCATGAGCCTTGCAGGGGGAGTCTTTGAAGCGGTCAACCAGCTTGTTTTTGATGGCGAAGCCTACTCCGTGGAGGCAGTGTTCTTCTTCTGGTTTCCCTTTCCAGAAGAAGGTGTAACCTCCACCTTGTTTCTTGAGCTGGCCTTCCCCTGCCCGCCGGGTCTCGCTTAAGGCGGCGATGTCGATATCAAAGCGTCTAAGTTCCCGAGCAACTATGGCGGTGTGGTGTTCCAGCCTGTTGCTGTTGGGGTTGTCCATGAGGGTCCTGACGTTCCAGGTCCTGAACTTCATGTTAACGGAGTGGAAGATGCCTGTGTGTGAGTTCTTTTAATGTGGGGTGGTCGTTGCACACCGGCCACCACACGGGCTTAGCTGAGCAAGGTCTTGGTCCAGTGGCAAGGGGTCCAAGACGACTGGAGACCAGGCACTGCTGTATGGACCTAGTAGCCTACGGCGAGTTGTTGGCCGCAGGCTCAGCGCTGGGTAGTGCCCTTGATGGTAAGTGGTTCGAGGCCTGATTGGGGACAGGCATTGGGAGGGTCAGTGGCCCACCGGGGTTCAGGGTGGGAGGGCAGGGGGGGGTCACAGCCATGGAACTCGCCAAATGTTGGAGGTGGAGAAGAGGCCAGGTCGCCGGTGGGGAAGGAGAGCTCCGGTCGTCGCTGAAGGAGGAGGGGAGGACAATCGCTGACGTGGGAGAGTGGGACCCGGTCATTCTTGAGGAGGAGGTCGTCTGTCGCCACGGGAGGTCCAGCCGTCGTCGAGGAAGCCCAGATTCTGTCGTGGAGGAGAGGCCCATCTGCTGCCGCTGGAGGTGTTCCGATCGCCGCTGGAGGGGGCGGGGGTGGGGCTGGATGCCTGATAGCCAGGTCCAGGTCGAGGGCGCCGCCTCCGGAGGTCGCCGGGAACGTCGGAGGTCGCTGAGGGACGTTGGAGGTTGCCTACCGCAGGCTTCCCGTCACATCAGAAAAGGGGATAAGGGGTTATGGGGAGCGGGCGGGGAAGTGGAGCTGAGTCCATGATCAGATCAGCCATGACATTGAATGGTGGAGCAGGCTCGAGGGGCCGTATGGCCTACTCCTGTTCATTTGTTCCTAATGGTGGGAAAGATGGACCGACCCGCAGTGCCTGGAGAGATGGACCGACCCCCAGGGGCTGGAGAGATGGGCCAACCCCCAGTGATTGGTGAGATGGACTGACCCCCAGGGGCTGGAGAGATGGACTGACCCCCAGGGGCTGGAGAGATGGACCGACCCCCAGGGGCTGGAGAGATGGACCGACCCCCAGGGGCTGGAGAGATGGACCGACCCCCAGCGGCTGGAGAGATGGACCGACCCCCAGCGGCTGGAGAGATGGGCCGACCCCCAGGGGCTGGAGAGATGGGCCGACCCCCAGGGGCTGGAGAGATGGGCCGACCCCCAGGGGCTGGAGAGATGGGCCGACCCCCAGAGGCTGGAGAGATGGACTGACCCCCAGAGGCTGGAGAGATGGACTGACCCCCAGAGGCTGGAGAGATGGACTGACCCCCAGAGGCTGGAGAGATGGACTGACCCCCAGAGGCTGGAGAGATGGACTGACCCCCAGAGGCTGGAGAGATGGACTGACCCCCAGAGGCTGGAGAGATGGACTGACCCCCAGAGGCTGGAGAGATGGACTGACCCCCAGAGGCTGGAGAGATGGACTGACCCCCAGAGGCTGGAGAGATGGACTGACCCCCAGAGGCTGGAGAGATGGACTGACCCCCAGAGGCTGGAGAGATGGACTGACCCCCAGAGGCTGGAGAGATGGACTGACCCCCAGAGGCTGGAGAGATGGACTGACCCCCAGAGGCTGGAGAGATGGACTGACCCCCAGAGGCTGGAGAGATGGACTGACCCCCAGAGGCTGGAGAGATGGACTGACCCCCAGAGGCTGGAGAGATGGACTGACCCCCAGAGGCTGGAGAGATGGACTGACCCCCAGAGGCTGGAGAGATGGACTGACCCCCAGAGGCTGGAGAGATGGACTGACCCCCAGAGGCTGGAGAGATGGACTGACCCCCAGAGGCTGGAGAGATGGACTGACCCCCAGAGGCTGGAGAGATGGACTGACCCCCAGAGGCTGGAGAGATGGACTGACCCCCAGAGGCTGGAGAGATGGACTGACCCCCAGAGGCTGGAGAGATGGACTGACCCCCAGAGGCTGGAGAGATGGACTGACCCCCAGAGGCTGGAGAGATGGACTGACCCCCAGAGGCTGGAGAGATGGACTGACCCCCAGAGGCTGGAGAGATGGACTGACCCCCAGAGGCTGGAGAGATGGACTGACCCCCAGAGGCTGGAGAGATGGACTGACCCCCAGAGGCTGGAGAGATGGACTGACCCCCAGGGGCTGGAGAGATGGACTGACCTCCAGGGGCTGGAGAGATGGACTGACCTCCAGGGGCTGGAGAGATGGACTGACCTCCAGGGGCTGGAGAGATGGACTGACCTCCAGGGGCTGGAGAGATGGACTGACCTCCAGGGGCTGGAGAGATGGACTGACCTCCAGGGGCTGGAGAGATGGACTGACCTCCAGGGGCTGGAGAGATGGACTGACCTCCAGGGGCTGGAGAGATGGACTGACCTCCAGGGGCTGGAGAGATGGACTGACCTCCAGGGGCTGGAGAACTTGCTTAATAGACCAACATAGCTGCCCTCAGTGAGACCAGTCTACTGGATGAGGATCTACTCACTAAGCATGTGGTGGGCACTCATTCTTCTAAGGGACAGGCACAAGTTTGTTGTTGGACATTCTGTTCCTCTCCTAGGGCTCTCACGATTGGGATTCATAGCAACATGAAACCTGTACATGACCTGCATGGCTAGGCATTACTGCCTCCTCTGACACCATGTAAAGTGAGGGCACACCAAGGTGAAATCCTACAAAGACTTGCCTCAGACAAACTGCTTTATTCCCAGGATGGACTAATTAGCTCTCTGTAGGCTCGGACCACAGTTGGATCACCGTCTCTTCCTAAACTAGATGGAAAACGCGGATTAAAAAAGAGCGTAGATTAAAAATCAGAGCACAGATTAAGAAAAAGAGCAGATTATAAGAAGAATGCAGATTAAGAAACAGAAGACAGATTAAACAATAGCAGATTAGAAAACATTGCCGAGTACACTCGAGCAATTTATTAACCTCAGTACGTGAAGTGTACTGGAGTGAAAAATCAAGACCAAGCTCAAAATGTATGAAGCAGTGGTGAGGCCACTACCTCCACGACAGGGAGACTTGCACAATCTACAGGCAACTCAAAAACACACAAATCTTTCACATCTGCAAGCTGTGAACCTTCACAGCAAGACCCCAAACCCTGCCAGCCTGTCTGGGATCGAGGCCATGCTGATAAACCTTTAGCTCACATCTTGAGGATGGCTGATGTTTGGTTGCACAAGATTGTCTTCTGAAAGGGAGAGAGGGGGCCCCGGGGAGAGAGGGGGGCCCCGGGGAGACTTCAGTTTGAAGGTGAAAATGAGGAAGAGAAAACCAGGAGGAAATTAAACAGGACAACCAACACACTCTGCATTCAGTGATAAGTCTGGTCACATCTGTCTCACAATCGGACACAAAGCTTGAGGGGGGGTGCAAATAACTAATGAGATTAGAAGAACAATTGGTAAAAGCAGCCACAGGATAACTAGGTTCAGCGTAAGAATAGAAAAGGACAAAGAGGGGTCAAAGGTAAGGCTGGGATAAATGAAGTAAGGGAACGACCAAAAATAGCTGGTCAGGGGTTAAATCTTCAAATCCAAGGTGAACAGAGTAAATATCTTTCTGTACGGTGAAAACGATTGAGTTGCATGGATATGCAGACAGATTAAAACTAAACAAACTCAAAGTGGAGGCACCTGATAGAATTAGAATGAACAACTCTAAAGACAATGATGGGAATATAGAATGTGCAGTGGGGAGATGAACAGGGAGAGTAAGATGGTTAGAAATCATTAGCAGATAATATAAAAGGAAATGTAAGGGTTTCTATAAATAAATCAAAAACAAAAGGAATGGAGAGAGGGTGGAGCTGTCAGAGTGAAGGCAGGAGTCCAGTAGTAACAGGACTACCACCTGAATCCCTGAGGTTAAAGTGTAAGCGTGTCAGGAAGGCAGCGGTGAGATTCAAAGTGCCATTTTAACCCCGGGCCACTCACCTCCAAGTGGACAGGGTTAAAATTGAGCCTGTAGAACCTGTAATGCAAGTCAAGATTAGTGAGCGTTTAGAAACTCAGGTTGAACAAGGGTGGAAGGACAATCCTAGTAACTACAGGCCGGTCAGTTTAACATCAGTGGTGGGTAAGGTTTTAGAAACAATAATCAGGGAAAAAAATTAACAGGCACTTGGAGAGGTTTAAGTTAATTAAGGAGAGCCAGCACGAATTTGTAAAAGGCAGATCATGTTTGACTAATCTTTTTTGATGAAGTAACAAAGGTTGATGAAGAGAATGTAGTAGGTGTTATCTATATGGATTTTAAGAAAGCGTTTGACAAAGTACCACAAAAAAAATTGGTTAACACAATTGAGGCTCATGGAATAGGAGTGTCAGTGTCACCTCGGGAGCCCCCTATCAACAAGAGCAGGCATTGACTATGAGATCCAACACCGCCTCCAGTGCGCCAGTGCAGCCTTCAGCCGCCTGAGGAAAAGAGTGTTTGAAGACCAGGCCCTCAAAACTGCCACCAAGCTCATGGTCTACAGGGCTGTAGTGATACCCACCCTCCTGTATGGCCAGAGACATGGACCATGTACAGTAGACACCTCAAGTCGCTGGAGATATATCACCAACGATGTCTCCGCAAATCCCCTGGGAGGACAGACACACCAACATTAGCGTCCTCGACCAGGCCAACATCCCCAGCATTGAAGCACTGACCACACTCGATCAGCTTCGCTGGGCAGGCCACATTGTTCACATGACAGACATGAGACTCCCAAGGCAAACGTTCTACTCGGAACTCCTTCACGGCAAACCAGCCAAAAGTGGGCAGAGGAAACGTTACAAGGACACCCTCAAAGCCTCCCTGATAAAGTGCAACATCCCCACTGACGCCTGGGAGTCCCTGGCCAAAGACCGCCCTAAGTGGAGGAAGTGCATCTGGGAGGGTGCTGAGCACCTCGAGTCTCGTCGCCGAGAGCATGCAGAAACCAAGCGCAGGCAGCGGAAGGAGCGTGCGGCAAACCAGTCCCACCCACCCCTTCCCTCAACCACTGTCTGTCCCACCTGTGACAGGGACTGTGGCTCTCGTATTGGACTGTTCAGCCACCTAAGAACTCATTTTAAGAGTGGAAGCAAGTCTTCCTCAATTTCAAGAGACTGCCTATGATGATGATGATGATGATGGGATAAAGAATTGGCTTAAGGAAGAAAACAGCGAGTCATGGTAAATGGTTGTTTTTCAGACTAGAGGATGGTGGACTGTGGTGTTCCTGAAGGGTCAGTGCTGGGACCACTGCTTTATACATAAATAAATGACTTGGATATTGGAATAGAGAGTAACATTTCAAAATTTGCTGATGATACCAAACTTGGAGGTGTGGCAAACAATGAGGATGATACTAATTGACTGCAACAGGACATAGGTAGGCTAGCAGAATGGGCAGACAAGTGGCAGATGGAATTTAATATAGAGGAGTGTGAGGTGATGCATTTTGGCAGAAGGGACAGGGCGAGGCAATGTAGACTTAATGGCACAGTTCTAAAGAGTATTCATGTGCATAGATCTTTAAAGGTGGCAAGTCATATTGAGAGAGTAGTTAGCAAAGCATATGGGATTGTGGGCTTCATAAATAGAGGTATTGAGCACAAAAGCATGGAAGTTATGCTGAACCTTTATAAAATTCTGGTAAGACCACAACTAGAGCATTGTGTTCACTTTAGGAAGGATGTGAAGGTCCTCGAGAGGGTCCAGAATGGTTTCAGGGATGAGGGATTTTAGCTACAAGGTTAGGTTGGAGAAGCTGGGGTTGTTCTCCTTGGAGCAAAGGAGAGTGAGGAGAGACTTGATAGAGGTGTACAAGATTATGATGGGTTTGGAGAAGGTAGGCAGAGAAAGGCTGTTCCCATTAGCTGATGGTACAAGGATTAGGGGACACAGATTTAAGGTTTGGGGCAAGAGATACGGGGGGATGTGAGGAAGAATCTTTTTACGCAGCGAGTGGTAATGACCTGGAACTCACTGCTTATGAGGGTGGTGGAAGCAGAGACAATCAATGATTTGAAAAGGAAATTGGATAGACACTTGAGGGAAATAAACTTGCAGGGCTCCGGGGATAGAGCGGGGGAATGGGACTGACTAGATTGCTCTACAGAGAACCGGCATGGAAACGATGGGCTGAACGGCCTCCTTCTGTGCCGTAATGACTCTAAAGAATGCAGCATGGATCTGTTAAAGGCAAGTCATGTTTGACAAATTAAAGTTTTTTTGAAGAGGTGACTGCTTGGATAGATGAAGGGAATGCAGCAGATGTGGTGTGTAGACTTTCAAAAGGCTTTCAATAAGATATAGGAAATGTAGCAGCATGGATAGGTTGATGGACAGGAAACAAAGAGTTGGGGTAAATGGATATTACTCCAATTGGCGAAGGGTTGGAAGTGCTGTACCCAGGGCTCAGTGCTGGGACCACTTGTATTCTTGGTAAATATACTTGATTTGGATTTGGGGAAAGGGAGCAGTCTTGAAATTTACTAATGACACAAAAGTAGAAGGTTTGGCAAACAGTGAGGACTGTAAAAGACTTCAGGAATTTAGACAGATTCGTGAAATAGGCAGACAGGTGGCAAATGGAATTTAATATGGATAAGTGCGAGGTAATATATTTTGGGTGGAAGAACAAGGAATGGGAGTAAACACTCAATGGGAATACACTGAAGGATGGATGAACAGAGAGACCGAGGGGTTCAAATCCATCATTCCCTGAAAGTGAGAGTCAAGGTAGATAAAACCATAAAAAGACCAATAACATTCGGGGCTCTATAAATAGAGGCATTGAGTACTAGAGTAAAGAATGATGCATTTGTACTAAACATCGGTGAGATCACAGTTAGAGGCTGAGTTAAGTGTTGGGCACTCCATTATACAAAATATATTAAAGGCAGAGAAGAGTCACCAGGATGGTGCAGGGATGGAAGACTATAGTCATAAGGAGGGACTTGAACAACTGGGACTATTACCACAGAAGCAGAGAAGGCTGGGGGAGATTTGATAGAGATTTTTAAAGTAATGAAGGTTTTGAAAGAGTAAATGAAGACTATTTCCTCTGGTTAGGAAGTCAGTGATGAGGGACCCAGGTTAGAGATTGAATGTCACTTGAATATCGACCCAGCAAGGTGCCTGGTGTGTCACAATCTGGGAATAATTCTTACCTCAAGGTCAGCTGGTCCTTCTCAGTAATGTCCATTGGTTCTGAAACGAAAGAATCACGGGAATACAGATATAAATTTAAGTGCTATCCTGGGAATGGGAGCCAAGGGCGTGTTCTGTGCTGAATGTTACCCTTTGGGATTGAGAGTAGTTACTGATCTGGTAGAGGGGGGTCATCATTCTTCAAATAACATCTATCCACCGCACCCTGAGGAGCACCACCCAGCATCATGGACACAGGTAGATGGTACTGCGCCTCCAGTAGCCCTGTCTCCTCCTCTGCTTCACATTGCTATCCAATCTCCCCATAAAAGATAAAACAGTGTGCGTCTCCGGTCCTTGTGGCAAAGCATTCTGAGCTCTACCAACTTTCAGTGAAGCTCTCCCACATTGTCTCCTCACTTTGTCAGCGATCACCTAATGTCTGATCCACCTCCCGCTGCAGTGAGGCTCGATACCTTCTCCCAAATGAGAAGACCAACATGATTATGCCCCGGGGCTTCATATACTCGGGGGCAGCATGGCCTGCCTACAGGGATAGATTGCAGTCTCTGCAGGACTCAGTGACAGCGAGTGATCTGTATGTCAACATGAGGCTGAGTGCCCATTAAACCCTGATATCTGGAGGCGGGGGAAAGCAGGGAGAATTTCCACTTCATTTTTCTCCTCCCAATGAATTCTCTTGATAATTGCATCACTTCTTATACTTAGCAACAATCAGTGACACCAAATGACAGGGTGGGTGGGGGAAGATACTTGTTATAAACTAGCCCCCTACACCCCTTATTTGACAAATGATGACCCCCCCCCCCTACCAGATCAGTAACTACTCTCAGTCCCAAAGGGTAACATTCAGCACAGAACACGCCCTTGGCTCCCATTCCCAGGACAGTACTTGGTTTCATATCTGTATTCCCGTGATTCAAACTTTTTTTTTTAAGAAGTTGGAGGATAAACATCAGTTTTCATGTTGCTTCAGCAACAGTCTCCCAAGGGCCTGTCCATTCAAAGAACCTTCAGCTGAGCTTCCTCATAGCTTTGCAATATTGGACACAGCTTGGGACACTAAGAGCTAGAAATTTTGCAGCGTCCCATTTTGGTCAATAACTTTACAGGAAACGCAAAAGTATCGCCTGGTGAAAGAAAATTACTACCGCTGGGAATTTCAAAGAGGGAAGTGGAACTAAATCAAGCGCTACCATTTCCCTTAGAGCGCTAAGGTGAGTGAGAGGGAAGGTATCAGCAGAGCGTTGAGCAGTGTTCCATGCAGCACTGCCATCTGTACAGGCTCCTTCCCTCGCTTAAAGGGAAGGGTCAATGATGAGTTGAATGAATATTCATGCTGTCTGTGTTGGGCCACAGCATCTGCGTTACGTGTATAGCAGCCCCGAGCACTCTAACAAAGTGAGGAGGGAGCACTTGTGGGGGCAAATAAATCAGGAGGCACCATAATGGGGAGATAAATACATTTTGCATCAGGGGCAGTATCGGGGCGCTGCACAGTGGATGATGTCATGATCTACAGGCCACAAGAGAGTGAAGCGGTATTAGCGCCAGTGCAAAACCGACGGTAAACCCCCTCGCAGGCGTTAACGGGAGGCACAAACCAGGCCAATTTCTCCCCTTTAATATTGCTGCGGAGATAGTATTTGCAGTGTGTGCACATGCATGTATCTGAGCAAGTGTGTGTGCCTGTGTCAGTCCATGTTGAGGAGTTATATATAGAATAACGGATCCCCGGGAGTGAGTTACAAGCTGGAATCTAATCGAGGGGATGGGGATGGCTGGGGGGGGGGGCTGGTTATGTATAGAATAGCAGATACCTGGGAGTTATTTGGGAAGGATCGACAGTAAGCCAGTTTGATTTAGGGGTCCTCTAGCCAGCAGACAGGAGGTCAGGTCTGGAATTAATATCTCATAATGTAGTTGATTACCAGAGATTAGTTCACGTGCTGAACACACACACAGAGTCAGTGACAGTGAGGGGCGGGAGCTTGTGATTTACAGCTGGTTACAGAAGTCTAGTCACCAACTGAGTCAGTGTAAAGCTGCTCAGGCATACTTCCCAATTTTAGGTCTTTTCCTTGTATGAATATTGTGCTTGTTAAGGGGAGTCTTGGGAATGGATAACTTCCCACTATCACCTGCTACATCCAACACTCTCCTACTTAGCATGAGAACCACCACACATGTACCAGCAGACCAAGATTAGCCCCTTGCCTGATCCGTGCTATACCTGACTGGCCAGTGTCCTCTAACAGCTGTCCAAGTGTCCAGCCCTCGAACAGGAGTTCTTCCAGTGTCCAGACATCTAATAGGAGCTCTCCCAGTATCCAGCCCTCTAACAGGACCTCTCCCAGTGTCCAGCCCTCTAACAGGAGATCTCCCAGTGTCCATCCCTCTAACAGGAGCTCTCCCAATGTCCAGCCTTTGAACAGGAGCTCTCCCAGTGTCCAGCCTTTGAACAGGACCTCTCCCAGTGTCCAGACATCTAACAGGAGCTCTCCCAGTGTCCAGCCCTCTAACAGGACCTCTCCCAGTGCCCAGCCCTCTAACAGGAGCTCTCCCAGTGTCCAGACATCGAACAGGACCTCTCCCAGTTCCCAGCCCTCTAACAGGAGCTCTCCCAGTGTCCATCCCTCTAACAGGAGCTCTCCCAATGTCCAGCCTTTGAACAGGAGCTCTCCCAGTGTCCAGCCTTTGAACAGGAGCTCTCCCAGTGTCCATCCCTCTAACAGGAGCTCTCCCAGTGTCCATCCCTCCAACAGGAGATCTCCCAATGTCCAGACATCTAACAGGAGCTGTCCCAGTGTCCAGCCCTCTAACAGGAGCTCTTCCAATGTCCAGCCTTTGAAAAGGAGCTCTCCCAGGGCCCAGCCTTTGAACAGGAGCTCTCCCAGTGTCCAGCCCTCTAACAGGAGCTGTCTTAGTGACCAACTCTCCAGCGGGTATGCAGTGCCGTCCCCACTCAGTACAGGAATTGTCACAGGATCCTTGCCTGCTGATTCTCCATACTTTGGATATTTTCTAAAGCAGCAGGGGTTGGCGTGGAAGCTGCCTCAATGTGGAGGACGGGAGTCAGTATGTCATTAAGAAAAAGGCAAACCCCTTGAAGGCTGGAATGGTTTTATTGAAAAGGTTTGAGCAATGGTGCAGCAGGGAGGGATTCAAATTCCTGGGGCATTGGAACCGGTTCTGGGGGAGGTGGGACCAGTACAATCCGGACGGTCTGCACCTGGGCAGAATCGGAACCAATGTCCTAGGGGGGTGTTTGCTAGTGCTGTTGGGGAGGAGTTAAACTAATATGGCAGGGGGATGGGAACCAATGCAGGGAGATAGAGGGAAACAAAAAGGAGGCAAAAACAAAAGACAGAAAGGAGATGAGAAAAAGTGGAGGGCAGAGAAACCCAAGGCAAAGAACAAAAAGGGCCACTGTACAGCAAAATTCTAAAAGGACAGAGGGTGTTAAAAAAACAAGCCTAAAGGCTTTGTGTCTTAATGCAAGGAGTATCCGCAATAAGGTGGATGAATTAACTGTGCAAATAGATGTTAACAAATATGATGTGATTGGGATTACGGAGACGTGGCTCCAGGATGATCAGTGCTGGGAACTCAACATCCAGGGGTATTCAACATTCAGGAAGGATAGAATAAAAGGAAAAGGAGGTGGGGTAGCATTGCTGGTTAAGGAGGAGATTAAGGCAATAGTTAGGAAGGACATTAGCTTGGATGATGTGGAATCTATATGGGTAGAGCTGCAGAACACCAAAGGGCAAAAAACGTTAGTGGGAGTTGTGTACAGACCTCCAAACAGTAGTAGTGATGTTGGGGAGGGCATCAAACAGGAAATTAGGGGTGCGTGCAATAAAGGTGCAGCAGTTATAATGGGTGACTTTAATATGCACATAGATTGGGCTAACCAAACTGGAAGCAATACGGTGGAGGAGGATTTTCTGGAGTGCATAAGGGATGTTTTTTTTGACCAATATGTCGAGGAACCAACTAGGGGGGAGGCCATCTTAGACTGGGTGTTGTGTAATGAGAGAGGATTAATTAGCAATCTCGTTGTGCGAGGCCCCTTGGGGAAGAGTGACCATAATATGGTGGAATTCTGCATTGGGATGGAGAATGAAACAGTTAATTCAGAGACCATGGTCCAGAACTTAAAGAAGGCTAACTTTGAAGGTATGAGGCGTGAATTGGCTGGGATGGATTGGCGAATGATACTTAAGGGGTTGACTGTGGATGGGCAATGGCAGACATTTAGAGACCGCATGGATGAACTACAACAATTGTACATTCCTGTCTGGCATAAAAATAAAAAAGGGAAGGTGGCTCAACCGTGGCTATCAAGGGAAATCAGGGATAGTATTAAAGCCAAGGAAGTGGCATACAAATTGGCCAGAAATAGCAGCGAACCTGGGGACTGGGAGAAATTTAGAACTCAGCAGAGGAGGACAAAGGGTTTGATTAGGGCAGGGAAAATGGAGTATGAGAAGAAGCTTGCAGGGAATATTAAGACGGATTGCAAAAGTTTCTATAGATATGTAAAGAGAAAAAGGTTAGTAAAGACAAACGTAGGTCCTCTGCAGTCAGAATCAGGGGAAGTCATAACGGGGAACAAAGAAATGGCGGACCAATTGAACAAGTACTTTGGTTCGGTATTCACGAAGGAGGACACGAACAACCTTCCGGTTATAAAAGGGGTCGGGGGGTCTAGTAAGGAGGAGGAACTGAGGGAAATCCTTATTAGCCGGGAAATTGTGTTGGGGAAATTGATGGGATTGAAGGCCGATAAATCCCCAGGGCCTGATGGACTGCATCCCAGAGTACTTAAGGAGGTGGCCTTGGAAATAGTGGATGCGTTGACAGTCATTTTCCAACATTCCATTGACTCTGGATCAGTTCCTATGGAGTGGAGGGTAGCCAATGTAACCCCACTTTTTAAAAAAGGAGGGAGAGAGAAAACAGGGAATTATAGACCGGTCAGCCTGGCATCGGTAGTGGGTAAAATGATGGAATCAATTATTAAGGATGTCATAGCAGTGCATTTGGAAAGAGGTAATATGATAGGTCCAAGTCAGCATGGATTTGTGAAAGGGAAATCATGCTTGACAAATCTTCTGGAATTTTTTGAGGATGTTTCCAGTACAGTGGATAAGGGAGAACCAGTTGATGTGGTATATTTGGACTTTCAGAAGGCGTTCGACAAGGTCCCACACAAGAGATTGATGTGCAAAGTTCGAGCACATGGGATTGGGGATAGTGTACTGACATGGATTGAGAACTGGTTGTCAGACAGGAAGCAAAGAGTAGGAGTAAATGGGTACTTTTCAGAATGGCAGGCAGTGACTAGTGGGGTACCGCAAGGTTCTGTGCTGGGGCCCCAGCTGTTTACACTGTACATTAATGATTTAGATGAGGGGATTAAATGTAGTATCTCCAAATTTGCGGATGACACTAAGTTGGGTGGCAGTGTGAGCTGCGAGGAGGATGCTGTGAGGCTGCAGAGCGACTTGGATAGGTTAGGTGAATGGGCAAATGCATGGCAGATGAAGTATAATGTGGATAAATGTGAGGTTATCCACTTAGGTGGTAAAAAAAAAAGAGAGACAGACTATTATCTGAATGGTGACAGATTAGGAAAAGGGGAGGTGCAAAGAGACCTGGGTGTCATGGTACATCAGTCATTGAAGGTTGGCATGCAGGTGCAGCAGGCGGTTATAAAAGCAAATGGCATGTTGGCCTTCATAGCAAGGGGATTTGAGTACAGGGGCAGGGAGGTGTTGCTACAGATGTACAGGGCATTGGTGAGGCCACACCTGGAGTATTGTGTACAGTTTTGGTCTCCTAACCTGAGGAAGGACATTCTTGCTATTGAGGGAGTGCAGCGAAGGTTCACCAGACTGATTCCCGGGATGGCGGGACTGACCTATCAAGAAAGACTGGATCAACTGGGCTTGTATTCACTGGAGTTCAGAAGAATGAGAGGGGACCTCATAGAAACATTTAAAATTCTGACGGGGTTAGACAGGTTAGATGCAGGAAGAATGTTGGGGAAGTCCAGAACCAGAGGTCACAGTCTAAGGATAAGGGGTAAGCCATTTAGGACCGAGATGCGGAGGAACTTCTTCACCCAGAGAGTGGTGAACCTGTGGAATTCTCTACCACAGAAAGTTGTTGAGGCCAATTCACTAAATATATTCAAAAAGGAGTTAGATGAGGTCCTTACTACTAGGGGGATCAAGGGGTATGGCGAGAAAGCAGGAATGGGGTACTGAAGTTGAATGTTCAGCCATGAACTCATTGAATGGCGGTGCAGGCTAGAAGGGCCGAATGGCCTACTCCTGCACCTATTTTCTATGTTTCTATGTGCGGATTGACAGATGGAGATGTGTTTTCCTTTATTAGGATTGGATGCTTCAACTTGTGCATTGGCCAAGTACAAGTGTTAAAAATGGTTGACATTTTAACAACCAACCATTCAGAAATAATTCAAAAGGTAAGATACCTCAGAGTTTCTCGGTGTCTTTTGAGTACCTTCCTGACTCAGTGTGGAATTTCTCCAAAGTAACTTTCCACCAGAGAGTCCAGTTGGAGTTTAGAACTGATCTGAGCTGAGACAGGCCGGTGGAGTGCTGTCCCAGGGGGAGAGGAGGGGCTGGGTAGGCAGCTGCTCATCCAGGGACACTGCGACCCAGAGAAGGAATATTGGGGCAGAGACTTCCCAGAGATTCTCAAACATAATGCTCTGAACCTGTTGAAAGACTGGCACCATACAGCTTAGGGGAGAGGGAGGGGGGCATGGGGTGTGGGTTTCAGGGAATCCAGCAGATGGTATGAATGTGGAGCACAGATATAGTGCCCTGGGGAATGCAGGAGTGTGAGTGTGAATGAGAAATTAAATAATTAGATTAAATTCAATAATTTACATCATTTGCGATTCCTCTCATTGGTGAGCTATATTTACCAATGGAACCCAGTCTGAATGTATCTCTAATGCTGCAATTCCTCCCCCTCAGAGTTGCACAGGGACCCAAGCATCTTCCCATAGCCAATCAATCTGCTTGTGGGATTTACTAGCAAAGAGTGGATAGACCAGAGACAGACTTTCAGACCAGGACAGGAACCAATCCAAACCAAACCAGTGCATCAGGACAGGAACCAAACCAAACCAAGCCAGTGCATCAAGACAGGAACCAAACCAAACCAGTGCACCAGGACAGGAACCAAACCAAACCAGTGCACCAGGACAGGAACCAAACCAAACCAGTGCACCAGGACAGGAACCAAACCTAACCAGTGCACCAGGACAGGAAACAAACCTAACCAGTGCACCAGGACGGGAACCAAACCAAACCAGTGCACCAGGACGGGAACCAAACCAAACCAGTGCACCAGGACGGGAACCAAACCAAAACAGTGCACCAGGACGGGAACCAAACCAAACCAGTGCACCAGGACAGGAACCAAACCAAACCAGTGCACCAGGACAGGAACCAAACCAAACCAGTGCACCAGGACAGGAACCAAACCAAACCAGTGCACCAGGACAGGAACCAAACCAAACCAGTGCACCAGGACAGGAACCAAACCAAACCAGTGCACCAGGACAGGAACCAAACCAAACCAGTGCATCAGGACAGGAACCAAACCAAATCAGTGCACCAGGACAGGAACCAAACCAAACCAAAGCATGACAGGAACCAAACCAAACCAGTGCACCAGGACAGGAACCAAACCAAACCTGTGCACCAGGACAGGAACCAAACCAAACCAGTGCACCAGGACAGGAACCAAACCAAACCAGTGCACCAGGACAGGAACCAAACCAAACCAGTGCACCAGGACAGGAACCAAACCAAACCAGTGCACCAGGACAGGAACCAAACCAAACCAGTGCACCAGGACAGGAAACAAACCAAACCAGTGCACCAGGACAGGAAACAAACCAAACCAGTGCACCAGGACAGGAACCAAACCAAACCAGTGCACCAGGACAGGAACCAAACCAAACCAAACCAAACCAGTGCATCAGGACAGGAACCAAACCAAACCAGTGCATCAGGACAGGAACCAAACCAAACCAAACCAGTGCACCAGGACAGGAACCAAACCAAACCAGTGCACCAGGACAGGAACCAAACCAAACCAGTGCATCAGGACAGGAACCAAACCAAATCAGTGCACCAGGACAGGAACCAAACCAAATCAGTGCACCAGGACAGGAACCAAACCAAATCAGTGCACCAGGACAGGAACCAAACCAAACCAAACCAGTGCACCAGGACAGGAACCAAACCAAACCAGTGCACCAGGACAGGAACCAAACCAAACCAGTGCACCAGGACAGGAACCAAACCAAACCAGTGCACCAGGACAGGAACCAAACCAAACCAGTGCATCAGGACAGGAACCAAACCAAACCAAACCAGTGCATCAGGACAGGAACCAAACCAAACCAAACCAGTGCACCAGGACAGGAAACAAACCAAACCAGTGCACCAGGACAGGAACCAAACCAAACCAGTGCATCAGGACAGGAACCAAACCAAATCAGTGCACCAGGACAGGAACCAAACCAAACCAGTGCATCAGGACAGGAACCAAACCAAACCAGTGCTTCAGGACAGGAACCAATCCAAACCAGTGCACCAGGACAGGAACCAAACTAAATCAGTGCACCAGGACAGGAACCAAACCAAACCATGACAGGAACCAAACCAAAGCATCAGGACAGGAACCAAACCAAACCAGTGCATCAGGACAGGAACCAAACCAAACCAGTGCATCAGGACAGGAACCAAACCAAACCAAACCAGTGCATCAGGACAGGAACCAAACCAAACCAAATCAGTGCACCAGGACAGGAACCAAACCAAACCAGTGCTTCAGGGCAGGAACCAATCCAAACCAGTGCACCAGGACAGGAACCAAACCAAATCAGTGCACCAGGACAGGAACCAAACCAAATCAGTGCACCAGGACAGGAACCAAACCAAACCATGACAGGAACCAAACCAAAGCATCAGGACAGGAACCAAACCAAACCAGTGCACCAGGACAGGAACCAAACCAAACCAGGACAGGAACCAAACCAAACCAGTGCACCAGGACAGGAACCAAACCAAACCAGTGCATCAGGACAGGAACCAAACCAAACCAGTGCATCAGGACAGGAACCAAACCAAACCAGTGCATCAGGACAGGAACCAAACCAAACCATCGCATCAGGACAGGAACCAAACCAAACCAGTGCATCAGGACAGGAACCAAACCAAACCAAACCAGTGCATCAGGACAGGAACCAAACCAAACCAAACCAGTGCATCAGAACTGGAACCAAACCAAACCAAACCAATGCATCAGAACAGGAACCAAACTAAACCAGTGAGTCAGGACAGGAACCAAACCAAACCAAACCAGTGCACCAGGACAGGAACCAAACCAAACCAGTGCATCAGGACAGGAACCAAACCAAACCAGTGCACCAGGACAGGAACCAAACCAAACCAAACCAGTGCATTAGGACAGGAACCAAACCAAACAAAACCAAACCAGTGCACCAGACAGGAACCAAACCAAACCAGTGCACCAGGACAGGAACCAAACCAAACCAGTGCACCAGGACAGGAACCAAACCAAACCAGTGCACCAGGACAGGAACCAAACCAAACCAGTGCACCAGGACAGGAACCAAACCAAACCAGTGCACCAGGACAGGAACCAAACCAAACCAGTGCACCAGGACAGGAACCAAACCAAACCAGTGCATCAGGACAGGAACCAAACCAAACCAGTGCATCAGGACAGGAACCAAACCAAACCAGTGCATCAGGACAGGAACCAAACCAAACCAGTGCATCAGGACAGGAACCAAACCAAACCAATGCACCAGGACAGGAACCAAACCAAACCAATGCACCAGGACAGGAACCAAACCAAACCAAACTAGTGCACCAGGACAGGAACCAAACCAAACCAGTGCATCAGGACAGGAACCAAACCAAACCAGTGCACCAGGTCAGGAAACAAACCAAACCAAACCAGTGCACCAGGTCAGGAAACAAACCAAACCAAACCAGTGCACCAGGTCAGGAAACAAACCAAACCAGTGCACCAGGTCAGGAAACAAACCAAACTAGTGCACCAGGTCAGGAAACAAACCAAACCAGTGCACCAGGTCAGGAAACAAACCAAACTAGTGCACCAGGTCAGGAAACAAACCAAACTAGTGCACCAGGTCAGGAAACAAACCAAACCAGTGCACCAGGTCAGGAAACAAACCAAACCAAACCAGTGCACCAGGACAGAAACCAAACCAAACCAGTGCATTAGGACAGGAACCAAACCAAACCAAACCAGTGCACCAGGACAGGAACCAAACCAAACCCAGCAAGAGCCAATCAGGTGTCACGGGGAAAGGAAAAAGTGTACCCCCTAAAAAAGAAACAGAAGACCGAACTCACGAAACCTGAATGAGATACAAAGGAAACAGTATAATCTTCAATAACGTGTGTAATCTATACATGACGATAGGAAGAGGAGGAGGTAATTCATTCCTTCGAGTCTGTTCCACCATTGAGTGAGAACATGGCGGTCCTGTGTCCTAACTCCATCCACCTGCCTTGATTATATCTCCCTTTATACCATGGACTAGCAGAAATCGGCCAATCTCAGATTTAAAATGATTACTTGCTTTTTGTGGGAGAGAGTTGTGCCACCCTTTGCGTGGTGTTTCCTAACTTCTCTCCTGAAGCGCATGGATCTGATTTGAAGCTTATACCCACTTGTCCTGGACTCCCCCACCAGCGGAAGAAGTTTCTCTCTACTCTACTAATTCCTTAGCAAAATGAACAAAATGAACCCAGACAGGCGGCAAATTAGAAACACTTGCTCCATAAAGCGCTAATCATATTCATGAAGAAACAGATTCATTGCAATGTCCTGCAGCCAGAACTTTGCTTTCAGTAGCAGTCTGAGCCTGCCTCTCTTGCGTTCACATTAACACCATGAAGAGCAGCCAGACTCCGCCCCAGTGTCTTGTTCACCAGCTCTGCCTCAGGTCCTGCAGTGTTCGACTGTAGAATCGGCATCTCTTTATTTACCCCATTGCTCATCCCTGGTCGACCATCTAGTGGCTCAGTGCACCCCCGCGAACAGTTTCAGCAAACACGAATGAAAGGACAGGTGCAGCGAAACAAAAAGCAGGAGGTAATTTAAGAGATAGAGAAAAACAAAGTAAAATAAATTCATAAAAACAAACTAAATAAATTCACGTGCGATAAAGTGGGAAAAACAAATAGGAAATGTCCAAGATGAAAAGACAGAGGAGTGAGAATGGAAAAGAATGTGACGGAGATAGGGAAATGGACGGAGACTTGCGGTGTAGATCAAAGGGGGGTTAACTCTCCTTCACACTGTAAACAGCACTGCAGTCAGACACACAGGGGCAGAGAGGGAAAGGGAGAGATAGAAAGAGACAATGGACAGAGAGATGGACAAACTGGCACACACAAGGGGAGGGAGGGAGGGAAGGAGGGAAGGAGAACGATAAACAATGAGAGAGGGAGTGTGTGAGTGACAGATACTGTTGTCGAAGTATAAACAGAAGCCACAGGTAGCCCCGGGCTCCTTACCTGCAGCCGCTCCTTGCTAACTGCACACTGGCAGCTCCAGGCACAGCGCGCTGGCAATGGCAAGCGAGGCGGGCACGCCCCCGCACCTAACACAGCCAATCACAACACAGCGCGGCACATCACTCCTACTCTGGGACCGGCTCTGACCAATCCGGAAGCTGAAGGGCGGAGCCAAAGTTACTGAATTCACAATCGCCAGCAAATAGCGCAAAGCCCGCTGTCAATCAAATCCGAGAGCTTGTGCCCAAATACAGTTCCTGGAGCTGTACAAGTATTACAGTCCTGCCCGAACCGGTGTTTATTACAGTCCTATCTGAACCGGTGTTTATTACAGTCCTATCTGAACCGGTGTTTATTACAGTCCTGCCCGAACCGGTGTTTATTACAGTCCTATCTGAACCGGTGTTTATTACAAACCTGTCTGAACCGGTGTTTATTACAGTCCTGCCCGAACCGGTGTTTATTACAGTCCTGCCCGAACCGGTGTTTATTACAGTCCTATCTGAACCGGTGTTTATTACAAACCTGTCTGAACCGGTGTTTATTACAGTCCTGTCTGAACCGGTGTTTATTACACACCTGTCTGAACCGGTGTTTATTACAAACCTGTCTGAACCGGTGTTTATTACAGTCCTGCCCGAACCGGTGTTTATTACAGTCCTATCTGAACCGGTGTTTATTACAAACCTGTCTGAACCGGTGTTTATTACAGTCCTGCCCGAACCGGTGTTTATTACAGTCCTGCCCGAACCGGTGTTTATTACAGTCCTGTCTGAACCAGTGTTTCTTACAGTCCTGCCCGAACCGGTGTTTATTACAGTCCTGTCTGAACCGGTGTTTATTACAGTCCTGCCCAAACCGGTGTTTATTCAAACCTGTCTGAACCGGTGTTTATTACAGTCCTGTCTGAACCGGTGTTTATTACAAACCTGTCTGAACCGGTGTTTATTACAGTCCTGTCCGAACCGGTGTTTATTACAGTCCTGTCTGAACCGGTGTTTATTACAGTCCTGCCCGAACCGGTGTTTATTCAAACCTGTCTGAACCGGTGTTTATTACAGTCCTGTCTGAACCGGTGTTTATTACAGTCCTGCCCGAACCGGTGTTTATTACAGTCCTGTCTGAACTGGTGTTTATTACAGTCCTGTCTGAACCGGTGTTTATTCAAACCTGCCTGAACCAGTGTTTATTACAGTCCTGTCTGAACCGGTGTTTATTACAAACCTGTCTGAACTGGTGTTTATTACAGCACTGTCTGAACCAGTGTTTATTATAGTCCTGCCCGAACCGGTGTTTATCACAGTCCTGCCTGAACTGGTGTTTATTACAGTCCTGACTGAACCGGTGTTTATTACAGTCCTGCCCGAACCAGTATTTATTACAGTCCTGCCCGAACCGGTGTTTATTACAAACCTGTCTGAGCCGGTGTTTATTACAGTCCTGCCCGAACCTGTGTTTATTACAGTCCTGCCCGAACCGGTGTTTATTCAAACCTGTCTGAACCGGTGTTTATTACAGTCCTGTCTGAACCGGTGTTTATTATAAACCTGTCTGAACTGGTGTTTATTACAGTCCTGCCCGAACCAGTGTTTATTACTGTCCTGCCCGAACCGGTGTTTATTACACAGTGTTTATTACAGTCCTGCCTGAACCAGTGTTTATTACAGCCCTGTCTGAATCAGAGTTTATTACAGTCCTGCCTGAACCAGTGTTTATTACAGTCCTGCCTGAACCAGTGTTTATTACAGTCCTGTCTGAACCAGTGTTTATTACAGCACTGTCTGAACCAGTGTTTCTTGCAATCCTGTCCAAACCAGAGTTTATTACAGTCCTGCCTGAACGATAGAAACATAGAAAATAGGTGCAGGAATAGGCCATTTGGCCCTGCGAGCCTGCACTACAATTCAATAAGATCATGGCTGATCATTCACCTCAGTACCACTTTCCAGCTTTCTCTCTATACCCCTTGCTCCCTTTAGCCGTAAGGGCCACATCTAACTCCCACTTGAATATTTCTAATGAACTGGCCTCAACAACTCTCTGCGGTAGGGAATTCCCCAGGTTAACAACTCTGAGTGAAGAAGTTTCTCCTCATCTCAGTCCTAAATGGCTTACCCCTTATCCTTAGACTACATCCTGTTTCTGGACTTCCCCGACATCAGGAACATTCTTCCTGCATCTAACCTGTCCAGTCCCATTAGAATTTTATACATTTTTATGAGATCCCCTCTCATCCTTCTAAACTCCAGTGAATACAGGCCCAGTCGATCCAGTCTCTCCTCATATGTCAGTCCTGCCATCTCGGCTATCAGTCTGGTGAACCTTCGCTGCACTCCCTCAATAGCAAGAACGTCCTTCCTCAGATTAGGAGACCAAAACTGAACACAATATTCCAGGTGAGGCCTCACCAAGGCCCTGTACAACTGCAGTAAGACCTCCCTGCTCCTATACTCAAATCCCCTAGCTATGAAGGCCAACATACCATTTGCCTTCTTCACCGTCTGCTGTACCTGCATGCCAACTTTCAATGACTGATGTACCATGACACCCAGGTCTCGTTGCACTTCCCCTTTTCCTAATCTGCCACCATTCAGATGATATTCTGCCTTCGTGTTTTTGCCACTAAAGTGGCTAACTTCACATTTATCCATATTATACTGTATCTACCATGCGTTTGCTCACTCACCCAACCTGTCCAAGTCACCCAGCAGCCTCTTAGCATCCTCCTCACAGCTCACAAGGCGACCCACCTTAGTGTCATCTGCAAACTTGGAGATATTACATTCAATTCCTTCATCTAAATCATTAATGTATATTATAAATAGCTGGGGTCCCAGCACTGAGCCCTGCGGCACCCCACTAGTCACTGCCTGCCATTCTGAAAAGGACCCGTTTATCCTGACTCTCTGCTTCCTGTCTGCCAACCAGTTCTCTATCCACATCAGTACATTACCCCCAATACCATGTGCTTTAATTTTGCACACCAATCTCTTGTGTGGGACCTTGTCAAAAGCCTTTCGAAAGTCCAAATACACCACATCCACTGGTTCTCCCTTGTCCACTCTACTAGCTAATTCTAGAAGATTTGTCAAGCATGATTTCCCTTTCATAAATTCATGCTGACTTGGACCGATCCTGTCACTGCTTTCCAAATGCGCTGCTATTTCATCCTTATTAATTGATTCCAACATTTTCCCCACTACTGATGTCAGGCTAACCAGTTTATTACAGTCCTGCCTGAACCAGTGTTTATTATAGTCCTGTCTGAACCAGTGTTTATTACAGTCCTGCCTGAACCAGTGTTTATTACAGTCCTGAGTGAACCAATGTTTATTACAGTCCTGCCTGAACCAGTGTTTATTACAGTCCTCTCCAAACCAGAGTTTATTACAGTCCTGCTCGGACCAGTGTTTATTACAGTCCTGCCTGAATCAGTGTTTATTACAGTCCTCTCCAAACCAGAGTCTATTACAATCCTGCCTGAACCAGTGTTTATTACAGTCCTGCCTGAACTAGTGTTTATTACAATCCTGTCTGAACCAGTGTTTATTACAGTCCTGCCTGAATTGTGTTTATTACAATCCTGCCTGAACCAGTGTTTATTACAGTCCTGCCTGAACCAGTGTTTACTATAGTCCTGCCTGAACTAGTGTTTATTACAATCCTGCCTGAACCAGTGTTTATTACAGTCCTGCCTGAACCAGTGTTTATTACAGTCCTGCCTGAACCAGTGTTTATTACAGTCCTGTCTGAACCAGTGTTTATTACAGTCCTGCCTGAACCAGTGTTTATTACAGTCCTGCCTGAACCAGTGTTTATTACAGTCCTGCCTGAACCAGTGTTTATTACAGTCCTGCCTGAACCAATGTTTATTACAGTCCTGTCTGAACCAGTGTTTATTACAGTCCTGCCTGAACCAGTGTTTATTACAGTTCTGTCTGAACCGGTGTTTATTACAGTACTGCCTGAACTAGTGTGTATTACAGTCCTGTCCAAACCAGTATTTAAGAACGTAAGAAATAGGAGGAGGAATAGGACATACAGCCCTGTTAGCCTGCTCCACTGTTCATTAAGATCACAGCTGATCTTCGACCTCAATTCCACTTTCTCATCTAATCCCAATATCTCTTGATTTCCCTAGTGTTAACACCCAGGACACCTGTACAGGGACCCATTCTCCATCAGGATTCCAACGCAAGGGGCCCATCTTCATTGAATCTCCTCCACGAGGGGCCCATCTCCTCCTTGTTATCACTTGTCAATGGCAATGCTGACCTTTGCCCTTTCATTCTCTGCTGTAGCTTTGGCTGATATTGCTGATGACGTCAATCAGCCTTGTGAAGTGTTTTGTATCCAATGAGGTCTGTTGTTTAGCATCAGAGTCCGAAGCTGATGAAGGAATTCTTGAGAGAAGCAGATTGATAAAAGTCTCTCATCATTGTCAGTGATTGAATGTAGAGTCACAAGAGACTGGGAGTTTAGAACGTAAGAAATAGAGGCAGGAGTAGGCCATTTGGCCCCTCGAGCCTGCTCCGCCATTCAATATCATGGCTACTCTTTTACCTCAACTCCACTTTCCTGCACTATCCCCATATTCCTTGATTCCCTTAATATCCAAAAATCTATCGATCTCAGCTTTAAATATACTCAACGACTGAGCATCCACAGTCTTCTGTAGAGAATTCCAAATTTCACAACCCTCCGAGCGAAGAAATTCCTCCTCATCTCAGTCCTAAATGGCCAACACTTTATCCTGAGACTATGATCCTGAGTGCTAGACTCTCCAGCCCGGGAAAACAGCCTTTCAGCATCTACCCTGTCAAACCCTCTAAGAATTTTATAACCTAGAAATTCGGTTGCATAGCGCCTGTTGGTTGTGCGTGTGCCAAATTTGGACCAAGATGGGATCCGAGTTGCATGCACAGTCCTAGCGCGGCTGTGCTGGACACAATCTTGGTGAGGGCTCTAGGGCGGTTGTTAGGAATGTGCACTAGAAGTACGGTAAGTCAGCATGTTGTGACGTCAATTAGCGTACAACAGTGATTTTACACTATCAGCGCTGGAGCTTATGCCCTCTCCTAACCTCACAGCTGAACATGTGTTCCACAGCAGGAAGGACCCCCCCCACAGTGGTTGTGAAGGTGACTTTGGCTAATGAATTTCTTCTCGTCGGGATCCTTCCAGGCTGGAGCAGTCGACATCTGTAACATCTCTCAGTTCGTTGTCCGCTGCTGCATAAGAGAGGTGACAGATGCTTTATATGCCTGGAGAGGGGACCTAATGGTCTTCTGTCTGACCACAGAGAGGCAGGCAGAGCATGCACGTGACTTTGCCAGGATAGCGGGCTTCCCCAAGGTGCAGGCGCCATCGACTGAACGGCTTTGCGGGCACCTCATTAAATGCTGAGATGTACCGCACCGGCAAAGCTTACCACTCACTGAATGTACAGTTGATGTGCAACCATACTCGGCACATCATGATGGTGAATACTCGGTATCCTGGCAGCAGTCATGATGCTTTTATTCTGTGCCAGTCCGCTGCTTCCTCAGTCTTTGAGCCATCAAGACAAACCTGATAGCAGCTGCTGGGCGACAAGGACTATTCGCCTGTATTCACTCGAGTTTAGAAGAATGAAAGGGGATCGCATTGAAAGGTATAAAATTCTGACAGTGTTGGATAGACTGGATGTGGGAAGGATGTTTCCCCGGGCTGGGAAATCTAGAGCAAGGTTTTCACAGTCTCAGGATACGGGGTAGGAAATTTAAGACCGAGATGAGGAGAAATTTTTTCACCCAGAGGGTGGTGAACCTGTGGAATTCTCTACCACAGAAGGCTGTTGAGGCCAAGTCACTGAATATATTTAACAAGGAGATAGATAGATTTCTAGACACAAAAGGCATAATGGGTATGGGGAGAAAGCGGGAATATGGTTTTGAGATAGAGGATCAGCAATGATCGTATTGAATGGCGGTGCAGGCTCGAGGGGCCGAATGGCCTACTGCTCCTATTTTCTATGTTTCTATGACTGCTCCATAACCCAACCACATGTGGGGCAGCATGTGTACAATGAGAGCCACAATGCTACACGGAATCTGAACAAGCAGACCACTAGTGTCCTTAAACAATGCTTCTGCTGCCTGGACTGCATTGGGGAACTCTGCAGTACGCACCAGGGCGTGTCTCAGGATTCGTTGTGGTCTGCTCTATGCTCCATAACCTTGCCGCCATGACACCACAGCCCTTGCCATCAGGCATTCGGAGACAAGCTGAGGAAAAGGGTGAGGAGAAAGGGGAGGAGGGGGAGAAGGAAGCGGAGGAGGAGAAGGAGGAAGTAGAAGAGGAAGAAGGGGAAGGGAGGAGGCAACTCAGAAGGCCCTTTCTACCTGGGCTGCCCTTGATCAACTCATCCGACTGCAGTACGAGTGGACGCAATCCCAGTTCCCCATTCAACAATAGTCCCACACCTTACCTTGCCTATGTTACTGACCATCTCAGCATACGCTTGGGCACAATGCTGAAGTAAAAGCCACCACTAAAGAAACATTCCAATCCAACTTTATCCATCAAACCTAATCAAATCAATATAACCTGATAAAGTCAACTAATCACCCTTGTGCATTCCTTTAGTGTCCGTCTTCAGTCTGCTTTTGCCTGTCCCAGTGCTCCTATGCAGTGCTGCCCTAGTAGCAGCTGCTGGAAGGCTGCTGACTTTCAATGGGGAAGACTGCAGATGGCCTTGCAGGACAACCTCGAGGGGCTCTGGGCCTGGTAGCAGTGTGGGCTGGCTGGTTGACAGGCAGCAGCAAGGGCACTGGTGAAGTGGCAGTGGTGGGAGGATGAATGCTGTCATCCTGAGCGAGGACAGCAAGTCCGTGCTCCATGGAGCTTCCCGGGGCGGTGCCTCAGTAATCCGAGTAATCTGTTGGAGGACAGATTGTTGGAGTGCTGTGACACCGGCAATCCCAGCCATGATGGCAGCAGTCTGAGCTTCCACTGCCGCACTCAGATGTTGGCTGGTTTCTGCTTGTGCTGCAATGGAAGCGGAGACATCGTCCATCAGACGCTGCATGATGGTTGGGTCCACAAGTGAGTTAATGATTTTGCCCACCACTTTCACATTGGAAAGGATGATCTCCAAGCTCTGCGCAAAGCCCTGTGCAAGGTTACTGCTGGACTCCTCCATGCTCCTTGACATGCGCTCAGGCTTTTTGGCAAGCCTGCCAATGCACCAGGCATTTTTTAAAAATTAGGGATGATGTTCACGCCATGTCGTCAGAGGAACGGACCTCCTGCTCAACAGTTCTAAGCCGTATTGAACATCTCTTTCAACCAGGTGTGGGCACCTTCAAAGCAGCTCAAGTCAGAATCTACATCACACAGAATGCCAGACCGGTCCATCACAAGGCTAGAGCTGTGCCTTATGTGATGAGGGAAAAGATTGAAAACGAACTGGACCGGCTTCTGCGGGAAGGCATTATCTCACCCGTGGAATTTAGCGACTGGGCAAGCCCCATCGTCCCCGTCATGAAGCCTGATGGATCCGTGTGAATCTATGGGGATTACAAGTCTACCATAAACAGAGTCTCCCTACAGGACCAATACCCGCTGCCCAGAGTGGAGGACCTATTTGCCACGTTGGCTGGAGGAAAACTTTTCTCGAAACTTAACCTCACATCTGCGTATATGACGCAAGAACTGACCGAAGAGTCTAAGCTACTCACCACCATCAACACACATCGAGGCCTTTTTGTGTACAATCGATGCCCATTCGGCATCAGGTCGGCAGCTGCTATATTCCAGCGCAACATGGAGAGTCTGCTCAAGTCCATCCCGGGGACGGTTGTGTTTCAAGATGACATACTCATCACGGGCAGGGACACAGACTCTCATCTCCACAATTTGGAGGAAGTATTAAGTCGATTGAATTGGGTGGGCCTAAGAGTTAAGAAATCCAAGTGTCTGTTTCTTGCACCTGAGGTTGAATTTTTGGGCAGAAGGATTGCCGCTGATGGAATCCGCCCAACCGAATCCAAAACCGATGCAATTCGCCTGGCACCCAGGCCCCGGAATGTCTCGGAACTGCGCGCCTTTCTCGGGCTACTCAATTACTTTGGGAACTTTATGCAGAAATTGAACACGCTGCTGGAGCCTCTCCACGTGCTACTCAGAAAGGGGTGCGATTGGTTTTGGGGGGACGCCCAAGAACGCGCCTTCAATAAGGCACGCAACCTTCTATGTTCCAAGAGTGTTTTAGCCTTTTTTGACCCAGGTAAAAAGTTAGTCCTTACGTGTGATGCGTCAGTGTACGGGGTCGGGTGCGTTTTACAGCATGTCAATGATGCGGGTAAATTGCAGCCCGTTGCTTATGCCTCCAGGTCACTTTCGCGGGCGGAGCGCGGGTACGGTATGGTTGAGAAGGAGGCGCTCGCGTGCGTGTACGGTGTCAAAAAGATGCACCAATACCTTTTCGGGGCCAAGTTTGCGTTAGAAACCGACCACAAACCCTTCACGTCCCTACTATCCGAGTGCAAGGCAATAAACGCCAACGCCTTGGTGCGCATTCAGCGGTGGGCACTCATGCTGGCGGCTTACGACTACACAATAAGGCACAGACCAGGCACAGACAACTGTGCCAACGCGCTTAGCAGGCTACCCCTGGCGACCACAGAAGGGTCCGACGAACAGGACTGTGAGATGGTCATGGCAATCAATGCCTTTGAATCCACAGGTTCGCCCATGACGGCTCGTCAAATCAGAGCCTGGACGACCAGCGACCCCACGTTATCTCTAGTTAAAAGATGTGTTTTAACCGGTGACTGGGCAGAGGCTCGCGATGCCTGCCCCGAGGAGATCAAACCCTTCCATAGGCGCATGAAGGAACTCTCACTACAGCCAGACTGCCTGATGTGGGGCAGCCGAGTAGTTATGCCCTTATGAGGCACGGAGGCGTTTGTCCGGGAGCTCAATCGCGAGCACCCGGGGATCGTCCTTATGAAGACCATAGCCAGATCTCATGTCTGGTGGCCTGGCATTGATGCGGACTTGGAGCTCTGCGTCCGTCGGTGCACCATTTGTGCCCAACTCAGTAATGCTCCCAGGGAGGCCCCTCTAAGCCCCTGGCCCTGGCCCACCAAACCGTGGTCGCAGGTGCATGTAGACTATGCGGGCCCATTCATGGGCAAAATGTTCCTCGTAGTCGTTGATGCATTTTCAAAATGGATCGAGTGCACTATTTTAAACTCGAGCACCACCTCCACCACTGTGGAGAGCCTGAGAACCATGTTTGCAACACACGGCATTCCTGACATAATGGTCCGTGCTTCACCAGCGCAGAATTTCACGATTTTATAGTTGACCACGGTATAAATCACGTTAAGACGGCACCTTTCAAGCCGGCCTCCAATGGCCAGGCGGAGTGAGCAGTGCAGATCATTAAACAAGGCATGCTCAGAATCCAAGGTCCCACGCTGCAGAGCCGCCTGTCGCGACTGCTGCTGGAATACAGATCTCGTCCGCATTCGTTGACTGGGGTTCCCCCCGCGCAACTATTGATGAAACGAACCTTAAAGACCAGGCTCTCGTTAATCCTCCCAGACATGCATGAAATTGTTGAGGCTAAGCGTCAAAAGCTAACTGAGTACCATGACCGAAATTCGAGGGGGAGGTGGAATGAGATAGGGGACAAAGTGTTTGTGCTAAACTATGGCTGGGGTCCCAAATGGCTTGCAGGGACAGTAACAGACAAAGAGGGAAACAGGCTACACAGGTTGTACAAATGGACAATGGCCAAACCTGCTGGAGGCATGTAGACCAAGTAAAAAGTAAATTCACTGATAACACTGAAGAACCAGAGGCAGACTACAATGTGGAACTCACACCACACCTGGTGGACAGACAGGTGGAACAACCTGAGGAAAGGGCAGTCTCAACAGACAGCCCAGGCAAGATACCAGCAATCACACCGAACGAAACAGACAGCCCAGGCGAGATACCAGCAATCACACCGAACGAAAAACAGGCACCAAGGCAAACAACTGAACCACAACTAAGACGCTCCACGCGAGAGCGCAGACCACCTGAGAGACTGAATCTATAAAGGCAATAAGACCTTGGGGGAGGGTGATGTCATGTATCTCACATTACTGTATATAACTGTATCTTACCATGCTATACATGACTGTAACTGGATATGACCTGTAACAATAAGCTTCCTTACCACCAGGGGTGCACTTGCAGGAGACACTCCATACCTGTCCCACTGAGGTATATAAAGAGAGGTCTCAGGCAAGTGCAGCACTGGAGAGCTGGAATTAAAGGTGTAGGTCCTGAGTGACCTCGACTTCAGCCTGTGTCTCGTGTAAGTCAGTACATTAGAGTCAGGACTTAACAAACAGGTTCGTAGATCAGGCAGATCGATGCCAGATAAATTTAATGGGGTGAAATTTGAGGTGATTCATTTTTGGAGGAAGAATAAGGAGAAGAAACATAAATTAAATGGTACGACTCTAAAAGTAGAATAGACTGAGGGGGTCAGATACACAAATATTAAAATTGGGAGAACAAGTTGATAAAGCTGTAAAAACACACAAGGTTTTATAAATAAGAGGTGGGTACAAAATAAAGCACTGATGTTAAACCTGTACACATCATTCGTGAGGCCACAGTTAGACTATTTTGTCCCGTTTTGGGCTCCTTATTTTTGGAAGGACGTCAAGGCCTTGGAGAGGGTGCAGAAGAGATTCACTGAGATGATCCCAGGGATGAGAGGCTATAATTATGAGGAGAGATTAGAGAAACTGGGGAAAATGTCATTAGAAGACAGATGGTTATGACAAAATCTGATAGAGAGTGTGGTGTATCTGCTACATGGGGTCTTTGCTTAAGAATTCACAGCTACACGTTTGCTGTAAAGAACCAGCTGATTTATTCGCAAAGGTTTATCAAACTGAACCCTACCAGTTCATTCACCAGGTTCACAATTGCACGCCTCATCGTAGAGAACATGAACTCCAATTAACTGGGGTTTTATTGAGGCTTGTGAACATCACGTGACTGGCTAAGCCACTCAGTGCAACAGCTCCGCAACTATTTTTGTTGTAAACTAATAATCAAGTGCCCCCTGACTAAAGGGCTGGCACACTCCAAAAACTTTTCAAGTGCCCCTTTTTTGGGGGAAGGCACTAAAAACACAAATTATACAAGTGCCACCTGGCTAAAAGGCGGGGGGGACACTAAAACCGGCACAATAAACAAATTAAACTTTAGACAAACATCAAATTAAAATTTGGTTGCCGGGCGTGATGATGCACTCCAGTCCCTCTGGTGATCACCTCTCGCGGAAGGCCGCGAGCGTACCGGTGGACACCGCGTGCTCCATCTCCAGGGACACCCTGGACCGGATGTAAGAGCGGAAGAGAGGCAGGCAGTCAGGTTGAACGACCCCCTCGACCGCCCGCTGCCTGGACCGGCTGATGGCACCCTTGGCCGTGCCCAGGAGCAGTCCTACGAGGAGGCCCTCGGACCTACCCGCTCCCCTCCGCACAGGGTGCCCAAAGATCAGGAGTGTGGGACTGAAGTGCAGCCAAAAATTGAGGAGCAGCCCCTTCAAAGAATGTAATAGGAGCTACAACGTCGCACATTCGATAAAAACATGGAACTCGGACTCTACCAGACTGCAGAAATTGCACGGGACTGCTCCGTGCACACCCTCCAGGCCAAATCCCCGATAAATACTGGGAGGACTCCCGCGTAGAGTGCCCTCCATCGGGGACCCCCGCCTCCTCCGGACGGCAAGATGTTACGCCATGGCGTGTCCGGACGGCCGGCGAGGATGGCAAAGTTGAGAGTGTGCAGGAGCAGCCCGTACAGGAAACCCCTCCGCGCGGAACTGAAAGGCACGGAGGGGATTTCCTCGAGGAAGTTGTGAGGGGCCGGCTCCCGAGGGAGGTTCCGGGGTTTGGCGCCGATGAGGAATTCCGTCCGGACGACGGTCAGTTTGGACGGGATCTCCCCACGTGCTTGAGCCTCCTCGATGCACCTAACGGAGTCAGGGCCCAGAGCTGTTTTTAGCGACTCGATGGCATTGGCCGCGCACCGGACGTCGGTCCAGTTTAGGCGCCATGCCAGCATGTCTGGCGCCATCCAGCCCGCTCCTCCGCCATCGAGCAGGTCCCTGACCCTGGTCACCTTGCCAGCCACAGCCCTCTCGTCCGACCGCCACCTAAAACCTCGGTCGTGGAGGTACGGATTCTTGAGTAGCGACTCCTACAGGACAGCCGCCACTCTAGACGGGGGAGAGCTGCGCTCAATGGCAACTCAGACCCTGATGAGTTCCTGGTAAAAGACAGGCAGCCCCCGCATGGCGGTCCTGTCGCCCCCCAGGCTCACAAAAGGAGCTGCGTGTCATAATTGAGGCTGTACTGCTGGCGGAAGAAATACGTTGCCAGCACACGCCAACAAGGAGGGGGCTTGTTATATATGTATACTTGTATTTACTCTGTACAGCCACCAGAGGGCTCATCCCCTGGAGTCCCAAGGGATCCCATAATCCCTTGGGAATACAGCCATTTAAGGAGGCTGGAGAGGCATTCTGGAGACCTGCAATAAAAGGCTAAGGTTACACTTTACTTTGAGCTCACAGTGTTCAGTCTGACTCTTTCTCCATACACAACAGGGCTCGACATAGAGGTATCTCTGCAGGGTCTGAAGACGGAAAGTCGCGAGCTGGGCGCTGACGCACACCAACGACTGACCGCCCTCCCCAAGTGTGAGACTCAAAATTGCAGCAGAGACCCAGTGCTTCCTGTTGTTCCAGAAGAAGTCCACCAGCTTCTTCTATATCTTGGTGACAAACACAGGGGGAGGGGTCAAAGTGACCAGCCACAGCATAACACCACCAGGTTTATGACTAGCGCTCGACTCCTGTAGGACAGCACTCGGAGCAGTCCTGTCCAGCGCCCTAGGCAAGCGGCGACCTTGGCCTCCAGCTCCTGCCAGTTCGCCGGCCAGGCTTCCTCGTCGGGGCTAAGGTAGACTCCCAGATAGAGGAGATGGGTCGTGCTCCAGGCAAAAGGCCTGAGCTCCTCTGGCAGGGAGTCCACCCGCCACTGACCCACCAGGAGTCCGGAACATTTCTCCCAGTTGATCCTGGCGGAGGATGCGGCCGCGTAAATCTCCTGGCACTCACGCACCCTCCGCAGGTCAACGGGATCCTCGACCATAAGGAGCACGTCATCGGCGTAAGCCGAGAGGACGACCTCCACGCCCGGCCCTTGCAGAGCCAGTCCCGTCAACCTCATCCGCAGGAGGCGCAGGAAAGGCTCCACGCAAACGGCGTATAACTGGCCGGACATGGGGCATCCCTGGTGCACCCCTCTCCAAAAGCGAAGGGGCACCGTCAAAGACCCGTTAACCTTAATCAGACACTCCGCGGCGGCGTACAAAAGTCGGATCTGGGCGGTGAAATGCGTCCCGAAACCGAAAGTGCGCAGAGTTCCAAACAGATACTCGTGATCCACCCTGTCGAACGCCTTCTCCTGGTCTAGGGAAAGGAAGGCGACCGACAGACCAGCCTCCAGTGAATGGTGGACCAGGTCCCGGACCAGATGGATAAACCTGTGAGCATATTTACAGGTGCATACATTACAGAGGCATTCAAAATTATGAGGAGTTTAATAATGTAAATGGTTAAAACTATTTCCACTTCTAATGAGTCGGTAACTACAGTAACAAATTTATCATTACCAGAATAAAGGAACGCATTCAACACCCAGGACTCCTCCACGAGGGACCCATCTCCATCGGGACTCCTCCACGAGGAGCCCATCTCTATCGGAACTCCTCCACGAGGAGCCCATCTCCATCGGAACTCCTCCACGAGGAGCCTATCTCCATCGGAACCCCTCCACGAGGAGCCCATCTCCATCAGGACTCCTCCACTAGGAGCCCATCTCCATCGGAACTCCTCCACGAGGAGCCCATCTCCATCGGGACTCCTCCACGAGGGGCCCATCTCCATCAGATCTCCTTCAGGGGCCCAACTCCATCAGATCTCCTCCACGAGAGGCCCATCTCCATCAAATTTCCACGAGGAGCCCATCTTCATCGGGACTCCTCTGGAAAGGGCCCATATCCTCCTTATTATCACTTGTCAATGGCAATGCTGAGCGTTGCCTTTTCATTCTCTGCTGTAGCTTTGGCTGATATTGCTGATGAGGTCAATGAGCAGCTCCTGGCCTTGTGAAGTGTTTTGTATCCAATGAGGTCTGTTGTTTAGCATCAGAGTCCGAAGCTGATGAAGACATTTTTGAGAGACACAGATTGATAAAAGCCTCTCATCATTGTCAGTGAATTAATGTAGAGCCACAAGGGACTGGGAGTTTAGAACGTAAGAAATAGGAGCAGGAATAGGCCATTTGGCCCCTCGAGCCTGCTCCGCCATTCAATAAGATCATGGCTGACCTTCTGCCTCAAATCCACTTTCCTGCACTATCCCCATATCCTTGATTCCCTCAATATCCCAAAATCTATCGATCTCTGTCTTGCATATACTCAATGACTGAGCCTCCACAGCCCTCTGAAGTAGAGAATTCCAAAGATCCAAAACACTGAGTGAAGAAATTTCTCCATCTCAGTCCTAAATGGCCGACCCCTTATTCTGAGAATGTGGCCCCTGGTTCTCGACCCCCCTCCCTGCATCTACCCTGTCAAGACCTATAAGAATTTTGTATGTCTCAATGAGATCACCTCTCATTCTTCTAAACTCTAGAGAATATAAGAACATAAGAAATAGGAGCAGGAGTAGGTCATACGGCCCCTCGAGTCTGCTCCGCCATTCAATACGATCATGGCTGATCTGATCAGGGACTCAGCTCCACTTCCCCGCCCCCTCCCCATAACCCCTTATCCCCTTATCGTTTAAGAAACTGTCTATTTCTGTCTTAAATGTATTCAATGACCCAGCTTCCACAGCTCTCTGAGGCAGCGAATTCCACAGATTTACAACCCTCTGAGAGAAGAAATTCCTCCTCATCTCAGTTTTAAATGGGCAGCCCCTTATTCTAAGACCATGCCCCCTAGTTCTAGTCTCCCCCATCAGTGGAAACATCCTCTCTGCATCCACCTTGTCAAGCCCCCTCATAATCTTATACGTTTCGATAAGATCACCTCTCATTCTTCTGAATTCCAATGAGTAGAGGCCCAACCTACTCAACCTTTTTCTCATAAGTCAATCCCCTCATCCCGGAATCAACCGCGTGAACCTTCTCTGAACTGCCTCCAAAGCAAGTATATCCTTTCATAAATATGGAAACCAAAACTGCACGCAGTACTCCAGGTGTGGCCTCACCAATACCCTGTATAACTGTAGCAAGACTTCCCAGGTTTTATACTCCATCCCCTTTGCAATAACGGCCAAGATACCATTGGCCTTCCTGATCACTTGCTGTACCTGCATACTGTCCTTTTGTGTTTTGTGCACAAGTAACCCCCAGGTCCCACTGTACTGCAGCACTTTGCAATCTTTCGCCATTTAAATAATAACTTGCTCTTTGATTTTTTTCTGCCAAAGTGCATGAACTCGCACTTTCCAACATTATACTCCATCTGCCAAATTTTTGCCCACTCACTGAGCCTGTCTATGTCTTTTGCAGATTTTTGTGTCCTCCTCACACATTGCTTTTCCTCCCATCTTTGTATCGTCAGCAAACTTGGCTACGTTACACTTGGTCCCTTCTTCCAAGTCGTTAATATAGATTGTAAATAGTTAGGGTCTCAGCACTGATCCCTGTGGCACCCCACTAGTTACTGATTGCCAACCAAAGAATGAACCATTTATCCTGACACTCTGTTCTCAGTTAGTTAGCCAATCCTCTATCCATGCTAATATATTACCCCCAACCCCGTGAACTTTTATCTTGTGCAGTAACCTTTTATGTGGCACCTTGTCAAATGCCTTCTGGAAATCCAAATACACCACATCCACTGGTTCCCCTTTATCCACCCTGTTTGTTACATCCTCAAAGAACTCCAGCAAATTTGTCAAACATGACTTCCCCTTCATAAATCCATGCTGACTCTGCCTGACCGAATTTTGCCTTTCCAAATGTCCTGCTACTGCTCCTTTAATAATGGACTCCAACATTTTCCCAGCCACAGATGTTAGGCTAACTGGTCTATAGTTTCCTGCTTTTTGTCTGCCTCCTTTTTTAAATAGGGACGTTACATTTGCAGTTTTCCAATTTGCTGGGACCTCCCCAGAATCCAGGGAATTTTGGTAAATTACAACCAATGTATCCACAATCGCTGCAGTTACTTCTCTTGAGACCCGAGGATGCAAGTCATCAGGTCCAGGGGATTTATCTGCCTTTAGTCCCATTATCTTACTGAGTACCACCTCCTTAGTGATTGTGATTGTGTTAAGTTCCTCCCCCGCCTATAGCCCCTTGACTCTCCATTGTTGGAATATTGGTAATGTCCTCTACCGTAAAGACTAATATAAAATATAGGCTTAGTCTACTCAATCTCTCCTCATAGGACAATCGCCCCATCCCAGGAATTAGTCTGGTGAACATTCATTACACTCCCTCTACAGTAAGTATATCTTTCCTTATGTAAGGAGACCAAAACTGAACACAGTACTCCAGTTGTGGTCTCACCAGGGCCCTATATAATTGCAGTAAGATATCTTTACTCTTATACTCAAATCCTCTTGTAATAAAGGTCAACAACAACACTGTGTATTTATATAGCATCTTTAACATAGTGAAACATCCCAAAGCGCTTCACAGGAGGATTATGAGATAACAAATTTTGACACCGAGCTGCATAAGTAGAAATTAGCACAGGTGACCAAAAGCTTGGTCAAAGAGGTATGCCTTAAGGAGCGTCTTGAAGGAAGAAAGAAAGGTAGAGAGGCGGAGAGGTTAGGCAGGGAGTTCCAGAGCTTGGGACCTAGGCAACAAAAGGCACGGCCACCAATTATAATCGATTATAATCAAGAGGGCAGAATTAGAGGAGCGCAGACATCTCAGGGGGTTGTGGGGCTGGAGGAGATAAGAACATAAGAACATAAGAATTAGGAACAGGAGTAGGCCATCTAGCCCCTCGAGCCTGCTCCGCCATTCAACAAGATCATGGCTGATCTGGCCGTGGACTCAGCTCCACTTACCCGCCCGCTCCCCGTAACCCTTAATTCCCTTATTGGTTAAAAATCGATATCTGTGATTTGAATACATTCAATGAGCTAGCCTCAACTGCTTCCTTGGGCAGAGAATTCCACAGATTCACAACCCTCTGGGAGAAGAAATTCCTTCTCAACTCGGTTTTAAATTGGCTCCCCCTGTACTTTGAGGCTGTGCCCCCTAGTTCTAGTCTCCCCTACCAGTGGAAACAACCTCTCTGCCTCGATCTTGTCTATCCCTTTTATTATTTTAAATGTTTCTATAAGATCACCCCTCATCCTTCTGAACTCCAATGAGTAAAGACCCAGTCTACTCAATCTATCATCATAAGGTAACCCTCTCATCTCCGGAATCAGCCTAGTGAATCATCTCTGTACCCCCTCCTAAGCTAGTATATCCTTCCTTAAGTAAGGTGACCAAAACTGCACGCAATACTCCAGGTGCGGCCTCACCAGTACCCTGTACAGTTGCAGCAGGACCTCCCTGCTTTTGTACTCCATCCCTCTCGCAATGAAGACCAACATCCCATTTGCCTTCCTGATTACCTGCTGCACCTGCAAACTAACTTTTTGGGATTCATGCACAAGGACCCCCAGGTCCCTCTGCATGTTGTAATTTCTCCCCATTCAACTAATATTCCCTTTTACTGTTTTTTTTCCCAAGGTGGATGACCTCACATTTTCCGACATTGTATTCAATCTGCCAAACCTTCGCCCATTCGCTTAATCTATCTAAATCTCTTTGCAGCCTCTCTGTGTCCTCTACACAACCCACTTTCCCACTAATCTTTGTGTCATCTGCAAATTTTGTTACACTACACTCTGTCCCCTCTTCCAGGTCATCTATGTATATTGTAAACAGTTGTGGTCCCAGCACCGATCCCTGTGGCACACCACTAACCACCGATTTCCAACCCAAAAAGGACCCATTTATCCCGACTCTCTGCTTTCTGTTCGCCAGCCAATTCTCTATCCATGCTAATACATTTCCTCTGACTCCGCGTACCTTTATCTTCTGCAGTAACCTTTTGTGTGGCACCTTATCGAATGCCTTTTGGAAATCTAAATACACCACATCCATCGGTACACCTCTATCCACCATGCTCGTTATATCCTCAAAGAATTCCAGTAAATTAGTTCAACATGATTTCCCCTTCATGAATCCATGTTGCGTCTGCTTGATTGCACTATTCCTATCTAGATGTCCCGCTATTTCTTCCTTAATGATAGCTTCAAGCATTTTCCCCACTACAGATGTTAAACTAACCGGCCTATAGTTACCTGCCTTTTGTCTGCCCTCTTTTTTAAACAGAGGCGTTACATTAGCTGCTTTCCAATCCGCTGGTACCTCCCCAGAGTCCAGAGAATTTTGGTAGATTATAACGAATACATCTGCTATAACTTCCGCCATCTCTTTTAATACCCTGGGATGCATTTCATCAGGACCAGGGGACTTGTCTACCTTGCGTCCCATTAGTCTGTCCAGCACTACCCCCCTAGTGATAGTGATTATCTCAAGGTCCTCCCTTCTCACATTCCCGTGACCAGCAATTTTTGGCATGGTTTTTATGTCTTCCACTGTGAAGACCGAAGCAAAATAATTGTTTAAGGTCTCAGCCCTTTCCACATTTCGCATTATTAAATCCCCCTTCTCATCTTCTAAGGGACCAACATTTACTTTAGTCACTCTTTTCCGTTTTATATATCGGTAAAAGCTTTTACTATCTGTTTTTATGTTTTGTGCAAGTTTACTTTCGTAATCTATCTTTCCTTTCTTTATTGCTTTCTTAGTCATTCTTTGCTGTCGTTTAAAATTTTCCCAATCTTCTAGTTTCCCACTAACCTTGGCCACCTTATACGCATTGGTTTTTAATTTGATACTCTCCTTTATTTCCTTGGTTATCCACGGCTGGTTATCCCTTCTCTTACCGCCCTTTTTCACTGGAATATATTTTTGTTGAGCACTATGAAAGAGCTCCTTAAAAGTCCTCCACTGTTCCTCAATTGTGCCACCGTTTAGTCTGTGTTTCCAGTCTACTTTAGCGAACTCTGCCCTCATCCCACTGTAGTCCCCTTTGTTTAAGCGTAGTACGCTCGTTTGAGACACTACTTCCTCACCCTCAATCTGTATTACAAATTCAACCATACTGTGATCACTCATTCCGAGAAGATCTTTTACTAGGAGATCGTTTATTATTCCTGTCTTATTACACAGGACCAGATCTAAGATAGCTTGCTCCCTTGTAGGTTCTGTCACATACTGTTCTAAGAAACAATCCTGTATGCATTCTATGAATTCCTCCTCAAGGCTACCCCATGCGATTTAATTTGACCAATCGATATGTAGGTTAAAATCCCCCATGATTACTGCCGTTCCTTTTTCACATGCCTCCATTATTCCCTTGATTATTGTCCGCCCCACCGTGAAGTTATTATTTGAGAGCCTATAAACTACGCCCACTGGTGACTTTTTCCCCTTACTATCTTTAATCTCCACTCACAATGATTCAACATTTTGTTCATTAGAGCCAATATCATCCCTCACAACTGCCCTGATATCATCCTTTATTAACAGAGCTACCCCACCTCCTTTCCCTTCTTGTCTATCTTTCCGAATTGTCAGATACCCCTGTATGTTTAATTCCCAGTCTTGGCCACCCTGCAACCACGTTTCTGTAATGGCCACCAAATCATACCCATTTGTAATGATTTGTGCCGTCAACTCATTTACTTTATTTCGAATGCTGTGTGCGTTTAGGTAGAGTGTTTTAATACTAGTTTTTAAACCATGATTTTTAGTTTTGACCCCTCCTGCAGCCCCTTTATATTCATACATATTGTCCCTTCCTATCACCTTGTGGTTTACACTTACCCCAGTGCTACTCTGCTCTGTTGCCTCCTGCCTTTTGCATTCTTTCTTGGGGTCCTGTTCATCTGAGCTCTCACCCACTCTAACTAGCTCAGAGCCCTCTCCTGGGTTCCGAATACTCCTCGCATTGAGGCACCAAGCTTTCAGGCTTGCCTTTTTATTACAATTTGACCCTTTAGAATTTTGCTGTACAGTGGCCCTTTTTGTTTTTTGCCTTGGGGTTTCTCTGCCCTCCACTTTTACTCATCTCCTTTCTGTCTTTTGCTTCTGTCTCCATTTTGTTTCCCTCTGTCTCCCTGCATTGGTTCCCATCCCCCTGCCATATTAGTTTAACTCCTCCCCAACAGCACTAGCAAACACTTCCCCTAGGACATTGGTTCCGGTCCTGCCCAGGTGCAGACCGTCCGGTTTGTACTGGTCCCACCTCCCCCAGAACCGGTTCCAATGCCCCAGGAATTTGAATCCCTCCCTGCTGCACCACTGCTCAAGCCACGTATTCATCTGAGCTATCCTGCGATTCCTACTCTGACTAGCACGTGGCACTGGTAGCAATCCCGAGATTACTACTTTTGAAGTCTTTCGTTTTAATTTAGCTCCTAGCTCCTTAAATTCGTCTCGTAGGACCTCATCCCTTTATTTACCTATATCGTTGGTACCAATATGCACCATGACAACTGGCTGTTCTCCCTCCTTTTTCAGAATGTCCTGCACCCGCTCCGAGACATCCTTGACCCTTGCACCAGGGAGGCAACATACCATCCTGGAGTCTCGGTTGTGGCCGCAGAAACGCCTATCTATTCCCCTTACAATTGAATCCCCTATTACTATCGCTCTCCCACTCTTTTTCCTGCCCTCCTGTGCAGCAGAACCAGCCACGGTGCCATGAACTTGGCTGCTGCTCCCCTCCCCTGATGAGTCATCCCCCTCAACAGTACCCAAAGCAGTGTATCTGTTTTGCAGGGGGATGACCGCAGGGGACCCCTGCACTACCTTCCTTGCACTGCTCTTCCTGCTGGTCTTCCATTCCCGATCTGGCTGTGGACCCTTCACCTGCGGTAAGACCAACTCGCTACACGTGCTACTCACGTCATTCTCAGCATCGTGGATGCTCCAGAGTGAATCCACCCTCAGCTCCAATTCCGCAACGCGAACCGTCAGGAGCTGGAGGCGGATACACTTCCCGCACACGTAGTCGTCAGGGACACCGTAAGTGTCCCTGAGTTCCCACATGGTACAGGAGGAGCATATCACGTGACCGAGCTACCCTGCCATGACTTAACCCTTAGATACACTGAAATTGGCAACAACAATGTTAAAAGTTACTGACTGACCTCGAAGAGAAAAAAGAAAAACTACTTACCAGTCACCAGCCAATCACTTACCCCCTTGGCTGTGACGTCACCTTTCTATTTCTTTCTACTTCTTTTTTGCCTTCTCCCTGTAGCTGCACAAGCCTCTCGCCGAACTCGCGCTGCTCCTGGTCTCACTGGCCTTTTGTCGGCCTCTCCGATCCCCGGAACTCCCGCCTCTCGCCGAACTCGCACTGCCCGACTCCTGCAGTCGCGGCCTTTTGTAGGCCTCCACGTACCCCGGAGATAGGGAGGGACGAGGCCAATGAGGGATTTGAAAATAAGGATGAGAATTATGAAATCGAAGTGTTGCTTAACTGAAAGCCAATGTAGGTCAGCGAGCACAGGGTGATGGGTGAGTGGGACTTGGTGCGAGTTAGGACACGAGCAGTTTAGTTTTGGTGAATCCTAAAATCCTCCCAACCCTCAGGCTTACCACTCTTTTTGGCAACATTATAAGCCCCCTCCTTTGATCGAATACTATCTTTAACTTCTCTTGTTAGCCATGGTTGGACCACTTTTCCTGTGGGGTTTTTGTGCCTTAAAGGAATGTATATTTGTTGCAAATCTTGTATTAATTCTTTAAATGTTATCCATTGCTTGTCTACCGTCATACCTTTTAATGTACTTTCCCAATCTACATTAGCCAACTCGCCCCTCATATCTACGTAGTTTGCTTTGTTTAGATTTAAGACCCTAGTTTCTGATTTAACTAAATTACTTACAAACAATATAAAATTCTACCGTATTCTGGTCACTCATTCCTAAAGGTGCTTTTACAACAAGGTTATTAATGAACCGTTTTTCATTGCACAATCCTAGATCTAAAATAGTCTGTTCCCTAGTTGGTTCCTCAATATACCGATCTTGAAAACTAGGTTTGTATACATTCCATAAATTCGTCCTCCACACTGTGGCCGGAATCTTCCCAGCCCTGCGAGTGCGGGTTTGCAGGCGGGCAGCAGGTGGGGATCCCGCTCTAAAGCTGCCTCCGTGTGAGTTTATGACCTGTCAGACTGTTCAGATCGCCGACCTGACAGCAAGTGGCGGGACAGGTAATTAACATCATTAAAAGATACTTAAATGCTAGTTAAGAGGCTTAAAAGCAGGAACTTACAATTTTACCAAACTTTTGATGGTTTGCCGTGCCTTGGAGAACACGTAAGTGGCGTCGGGTTCTCAGTGACTCTCCATCACTTTAGCTAGTTGACAGCTGCAGAAGTTATATAAAAGCTACCATTTCACAGCTGTTCACTTTCCAATGTCAGAAGCTGAAGCCTTCAAGATTTGGAAGAGACGTTTGACCTACATGCACAATGGAAGTGTTTGCAGTGAACGCTCTATTGATTGTCACCTCCTTGGAGCAACCTCTTTCACCATTGACAGATCGCTTCTGTCATCTCAGATTCACCTGCCATCTATTTCAGCAGCATCGGTGCCCTTGAAAAAATCTCACCTTGGTCCTCAGAATCCCACCCCGATCAGCCCCAACACCAACATCACCAGGCACACCAGCATCACCACCAACCTTCTCCACAATCACCTGATTCTGTACAGGACACAAGCCATCAGCACCCGACCACATTGCTACCCGGGAGGCCACGGATGGCCTCACCATGGCCACTGTAAGGGGTGGTTTTCAGGGGGTCAGCTTTCCCTTCTGACCTTATATGAGCGGTTCCGAATCGCTCCCACACCCTTGGTTCTAGACACTGGAATTATGAAGGGACTGAGACAGACTTGGACAGACAATCGGTTTCAAGGTAGGAAGCAGGTATGGCTTTATTGTGTTTAAAAAGAAGTAAAAGGCACACCTTTAATAACACACACAGACCAATACACACTGAGGGGTACAACACATTGAATAAAATGTCAAATTGCAGCCTGTGGGGAAAAGAATACAGCTTAAACTCTAAATGGGGTAAAGAGGAGAATGCAGATACATTTACACAAGTTATCCCAGCCTCCCTCCTCCAATTCCCCTAACCAACTAAGTTATAGCTCTGGGGGTTCAGGGGCCATGCTCACCAATCCCCTTTTTGACAGTTGCCAGTGAATCGTGGTTTCGGAGTTCGCTGCACTTGGCCTTCTAGGCGAGCCGTACCCCGGACGGAGGAGAGGACTTCGGACTGCGTAGTCTTCGGTTGGGGTGCGTCCGTTGATGCGGTAAGTTGCGTTTTGGATGTATGGGGTAAGTACCCACTTTCTTTGGTTAGGAATAGTTTAGTTAGTCTCTTTTGGTAATTTCTCACCTGTTGGTCGTTCCGAAGTAGATTGTAGAGTGTAAATAAGTTTCGATTCTTCGGTTTTTGCTGAGTTGGTTTCGGTTGGTCGTTTCGCTGGTTGTGGTGGCCCAGGTTGTCAATTTGGTCGCTGACAACCTTCCATTTCGTGGGCCTCGTGCTCGGTCGGTCCTTGATGAGTTCTAGTAGTTTCCTTCACTGCTCCATTTCTTCACTCCCCAGCTCCGGCTGCTTGTGTCTGTGTCTGTGTTCCAGTCTGTGTGCTGCTTCTCTCCTGTCTTCTGCTAGTTTCTGTGTTCTGCTAGTCTGCGTGCTGCTCCTTGCTGGTCTTTCCTTGTAAAACTGGGGGATAGATATATTCCAAAAAAAGGCTCCGTTATCTCCCATCAAATCTCTTGGGTTCTGTTTGAACTGTTCTGTCCACTGATTTTCAAATGTCTCCTTTGTCAGCAGTAACTCGATTAGGGTGTGAGAATGTGCTATCACTGGTTTTGCATTGTTTTAGGATTGTCCAGTTTCTTGACCATGATTTCCATTGTGCTTGATTGGGTAATTCGATTATCTCTTAGAGGGTGAATAGTTCCCCCAGACAGTCTGGGGTCTTTAATACACGAATTTGGCCCCACCTCCTGTATTTGGTAACTCTTTTTTTTTGCAGCCAAAATGTTGTAGAATCTTAAAATTGATCTGCTCCTTCCCGTAGATGTTTAGGGGATCTCAAACTTCTGTACTTTAGCTCCATTTTGAATTCCCTTTCCTATGAGTCCAAACACTGGGGGGGGGGGGGTCTCCATGAATGTACCCCCTTTTATCCCCCGCAGGCTTCGTCTGCCCCTTTAAACTCATTTTAAAAACCCAGAAAGGGATTCTTCTCCTCTGCAGGGGAAAGGTACCTGGAATCTTTGCGAGATATTGGTAAATTCTACACCACATTTGTTTCACTTCACACTGTACACTCTAGCTGCCATATGATGTGTCAGGTTAGCACCACCCAACACCAGCTCCATCCCTGCAATGCCCAAACCATTCCTTTCACACTCAGCACCATTGTGGGGTTACCCTTATGTCTCACCATTCACTATAACTCACTAAGACACTTCCAAAGATGCCCACAAATCTGTCCAAGAACGTAAAGTGCTGAAAATAAAGATTTCAATGTTTGACAACACATCAGTGTAAACTTCACATGAACATTGGCTAAAGGACCCAAGTGCCTACCCTTGAGTGTTATTAGTTGGTATGATCGAACAACAATGAGAGTGAGTGTGAGGGATGGCTAGTGAGGTGGAGAAGTGATAATGTAGATACAGAGGGATGGGTGGAGGTGTAAGGTAAGTTGGTGCAAGGATGCGCAGGAGAAGTGTAGGGAAGACAGAGTGATGGGGATGTGATGAGTGGCACAGCAGGATAAGGTTGAGTGTAGCATTGCAGTAATGTTTCATGATCTACTGAGATCACTAAAATGTTTGCTGCACTGCACCCAGATCCTCATGACCACATCCCTGCCTGTGCCCTCCTGTGCAGTTTGCAACCAGGCTGCGTTAGTGTCCTGGGTAGGTCCCTTATGCCCATGCGAAGGGAAGAGGCCCTCTTTGTATGCTGCAACTCCCTCCATAAGCATCTGGAGGGAGTCAAGGGAGAGCTTGGGTGCAGCCGTGCTGCAGGACACTGAAAGAAGAACTGTCAAAAGCAATGTAGACATGATCCCTTTAAAGAAACCGGCTGATGACCCACATCATCAAATGTCATCATCAGACCGGCTTCCTCTTAATTGGCCGGTATTATGTAAGTAACTATGTAATACTTGCCGCCAGAGGGCACGGCTGTTGGGAGTTCTAATGGTCACCTGCACACGCGTGCAGGGCCAGTATAAAAGGTTGGTTGCCATGTTGTTTAGGCACTCTGGAGTTGTAATAAAGAAGACTAAGGTCATACTAAGTTTAGCTCACAGTACTCAGCCTCGTGGAGTTCTTCTATACACAACAGCCGGGAAGCCTGCAGGCGGGCTTAACAAGCACACATAAAGAAAGGAAACTTCGATGGTATGAGACGTGAATTGGCATGATAGACTGGAGGGTTGACGGTGGAGAGGCAATGGCAGACATTTAAATATCACATGGATGAACTACAACAATTGTACATCCCTGTCTGGTGCAAGAATAAAAAAGGGAAGGTGGCTCAACTGTGGCTAACAAGGGAAATTAGGGATAGTGTTAAATCCAAGGAAGAGGCATATAAATTGGCCAGAAAAAGCAGCAAACCTGAGGACTGTGAGAAATGTAGCATTCAGCAGAGGAGGACTAAGGGTTTAATTAGGAGGGGGAAAATAGAGTATGAGAGAAAGCTTGCTGGGAACATAAAAACTGACTGCAAAAGCTTCTATAGATATGTGAAAAGAAAAAGATTAGTGAAGACTAATGTAGATCCCTTGCAGTCAGAATCAGGTGAATTTATAATGGGGAACAAGGAAATAACAGACTAATTGAACAAATACTTTGGTTCTGTCATCACTAAGGAAGACACGAATACTGTCCCGAAAATACTAGGGGACCGAGGGTCGACTGAGAAGGGGGAACTGAGGGAATCTTTATTAGTCAGGAAATGGTGTTACGGAAATTGATGGGACTGAAGGCCGATAAATCCCCAGGGCCTGATAGTCTGCATCCCAGAGTACTTAAGGAAGTGGCCCTAGAAATAGTAGATGCATTGGTGGTCATTTTCCAACATTCCATGGACTCTGGTTCAGTTCCTATGGATTGGAGAGTAGCTGATGTAATCCCACTTTTTAAAAAAGGAGAGAGAACACAGGGAATTATAGATCAGTTAGCCCGATATCGGTGGTGGGGAAAATGCTGGAATCAATTATTAAAGATGTAATAGCAGCGCATTTGAAAAGCAGTGACAGGATCGGTCCAAGTCAGAATGGATTTATGAAAGGGAAATCATGCTTGACAAATCTTCTAGAATTTTTTGAGGATGTAACTAGTAGAGTGGACAAGGGAGAACCAGTGGATGTGGTGTATTTGGACTTTCAAAAGGCTTTTGACAAGGTCCCACACAAGAGATTAGTGTGCAAAATTAAAGCACATGGTATTGGGGGTAATGTACTGACGTGGATAGAGAACTAGTTGGCAGACAGGAAGCAAAGAGTGGAAATAAATGGGTCTTTTTCAGAATGGCAGGCAGTGACTAGTGGGGTGCCGCAGGGCTCAGTGCTGGGACCCCAGCTATTTACAATATACATTAATAATTTAGGCAAAGGAATTGAATGTAATATCTCCAAGTTTGCAGATGACACTAAGCTGGGTGGCGGTGTGAGCTGTGAGGAGGATGCTAGGAGGCTGCAGGGGGACTTAGACAGGTTAGATGAATGGGCAAATGCATGGCAGATGCAGTATAATGTGGATTGTGTGAGATTATCCACTTTGGGGGGAAAAACAGGAAGGCAGTTTATTATCTGAATGGTGACAGATTATTAAAAGGGGAGAGATCTGGGTGTCATGGTACATCAGTCATTGAAGGTAGGCATGTAGGTACAGCAGGCTGTCCTTCATAGCGAGGGGATTTGAGTATAGGAGCAGGGAGGTCTTACTGCAGCTGTACAGGGCCTTGGTGAGGCCACACCTGGAATATTGTGTGCATTCTTGCTATTGAGGGAGTGCGGCGAAGGTTCACCAGACTGATTCCCGGGATGGCAGGACTGACATATGAAGAAAGACTGGATCGACTAGGCTTATATTCACTGGAATTTAGAAGAATGAGAGGGGATCTCATAAAAACATACAAAATTATGACGGGATTGGACAGGTTAGATGCAGGAAGAATGTTCCCGATGTTGGGGAAGTCCAGAACCAGAGGTCACAGTCTAAGAATAAGGGGTATGCCATTTAGGACCGAGATGAGGAGAAACTTCTTCACTCAGAGGATTGTGAACCTGTGGAATTCCCTACCGCAGAAAGTTGTTGAGGTCAGTTCGTTAGATCTATTCAAAAGGGAGTTAGATATGGCCCTTACGGCTAAAGGGATCAGAGGGTATGGAGAGAAAGCAGGAATGGGGTACTGAGGTTGCATGATCAGCCTTGATAATATTGAATGGTGGTGCAGGCTCGAAGGGCCGAATGGCCTACTCCTGCACCTATTTTCTATGTCTCTAATCATCGGAAGATTCGGGACAGAGAGTGGGCTTGAGTCGGGAACGGGCTTACCACACGTCACCAACCCTGGCTGCATCGATCCTGCCGATGTGGCGAAATCGCAGCGTATTACTGAAAATTTGTTTTGCCCAGTTAATATGTAGATTAATGTCCCCCGTGATTACTGTATTACTCTTGTTAGATGCACCACTAATTTCCTGATTTACACTCTGCCCTACATTACCACTATTGTTTGGGGGCCTATACACAACTCCCACTAATGTTTTCTGCCCCTTGCTGTTTCTTCGCTCCACCCAAACTGATTCTGCTTCTTGATTTTTGGAGCTAAGATCCTTTCTCTCCACTGTCTTTATCCCATCCTTTACTATCAGTGCTACCCCTCCTCCTTTTCCATTTTGCCTATCTGTTCTAAACGTTAAGTATCCTGGAACATTTAGTTCCCAATCTTAGTCATTTTGCAACCACGTTCAGATCTGTCCTGTTAAACTTAAATTAAACTTAAAAAAAACTCTTTAAAAAAAAGATCTTTTGTACAAACAAAATCTTACACAAATGGCTAGTAGATAAAATCTATTAATTTCTATCTGCGCTATTAATTCATCTATTTTGTCGTGAATGCTTCACGCATTCAGATATAGTGCCTTTAGCTTTTTTCTATTTTTCCTTGATGTCACCTTAGTCACTGATGCCCTATGACCTTTGTTACTCTCTGTCCCTTCCTGACTCACTCGGCTTACTTTGACCCAAAACTCTGCTCTGCTCTAGAGCCTTGACATTTCTCCTGCTGCTTTTAAATTGACACTTTCCTGAACCTCCTCCACCCCCCACCCCCACACACCCCCACCCCTCTTCATTAGTTTAAAGCCCTGTCTCATGTACCTAGTTATTCGATTCCAGCCTGGTTTAAGTGGAGCCCCTCCCAACGGAACAGCTCCCTCATTTCCCAGTACTGGTGCCAGTGCCCCATGAAGCAAAAGCCCTGCCTCCCACACCACGCTCTGAGCCACACATTTAACCTTCTAATCTGCTTGCCCCTGTGCCAATTGGCGCGTGGTTCAGGTAACAATCCAGAGAATATTACCTTTGAGGTTCTGCTTTTTCATTTGGACCCAACTTCTCAAACTCTTTCAGCAGATCCTCATTCCTAGTTTTACCTATGTCATTGGATCCTCCCCTTCCCATTCCAAGTTCTTCTCCAGGAGATGTCTTTAACCGTGGCACCAGGCAGGCAACACAACCTTCAGAACTCCCGGTCGTGGCTGCAGAGAACAGTATCTATCCCTCTGGCTATACTACATTCCCTTTCACTCCTCCCACTTGAATGGCCTCCTGCACCATGATGTCATGGTCAGCCTGCTCATCCATCCTGCAGGCTTTTCCCTCATCCACACAGGCAGCAAGAACCTCATACCTGTTGGATAGGGACAAATGCCGAAACTCCTTCTACACTGCACCTGGGGTCCCCTTACCTGTCTGAGTTGCAGTCATACCCTCCTGTCCCTGACCACTAATCAGACCTGTACCACTACCTAATCTAAGGGGTGTGACTGCCTCCTGGATCAAAGTGCCCAGGTAACTCTCCCCCTCCCTGATACCCCACAATGTCAGCGCCTCAGACTCCAGCACAACAGCTGAAGTTCCTCAAGATGCAGGCGCTTACTGCAAACGTGATTGTCCAGGATCACAATGCCGTCCACAAACTTCTAAATAAATTTGTATTTAAGTAACATAGCTTATAGTTTAGTTTCTTGACTACTTACTTGATCTAGATTAAGGTATGGGAAATGAAATGAAATATTTACCTGTAACACAAAGCAATACAAGGATTGTAGGCAAAAAGCAGCAACTCTTTCGCCCTCTTCTCCGAATTCCCACATTTTACAAATAAAATACTCTGTTTAAGTCACTTCGTTTAATCCCGCTCCGTGCAGACCACAGATTTCTAAACAAATAGCTGCTAACTTAGTAAAATGAGGAAAAATTTCCTCTGCAGGAAGCTGCACCCAATAAGTCCCTCATGGTACAAGAGACCGGTCCATGGGTTTAGATTAAAGGGCTGAATTCACAGGGCTTGGCAAGAGAGAACTGGCATTTGTATAGCACCTTATCACATCTCTCAGCAATTTGCACACAGCAAGGGTCCACAATTGGCAATGAGATAAATGAACAGATACAGGAGCAAAATTGTACTCAGAGCACCCGTTATTTGTGTTATGTATGTTAACTGGGTTTTATCTGCCACCAGAGGGCGCGACTGTTGGAGTCCCAATGGTCACTGGCAGACATGTGCAAGCTGTGTGTTGTGTATGGAGAAAGAGTCAGACTGAACACTGTGAGCTCAAAGTAAAGTGTAACCTTAGCCTTTTATTGCAGGTCTCCAGAGTGCCTCTCCAACCTGTGAAGCCTCCTTAAATACCTGTTATGGGATTCCTTGGGACTCCAGGGGATGAGCCCTCTGGTGGCTGGCTATACAGAGTAAATACAAGTATACGTATATAACAATACTCCCCCTCCCCCACCCCCCAAAGTCAATAGTGTAACTATTTACAATGTGAGTCGATTCTTGCCCTGGTTGATCGTCTCGGTGTGAAAGCTGGTGTTGTTGAATCATTTGTTGGGCCCTCGCTGGGCTGCTGTGCAGCTGGTCTTGCTGGGCTGCCTGGTGTGTTGGGCCCTGCAGGGCTGCTGTGGATGATGGGTTCTGCTTCGTGGTCAGCCGTGGTGCCGATTGCCACTGGTGTGTATGTTGGGGGATTAAAAAAGGTAGGGTCCAAGGTGGGTTACTCAGGGTAGTCCGTGAATCTGAGTTTGATTTGGTCCAAGTGTTTCCGGTGAATGAGTCCATTTGAAAGTTTGACCCGAAACACCCTGCTCCCCTCTTTGGCCACGACAGTGCCGGAAGGCCACTTGTGACCTTGTCCATAATTTAATACAAATACAGGATCATTGATTTCAATCTCGCATGACACATTTGCGCTATCATGGTATGCACTTTGTTGAAGCCGCCTGCTCTCTACCTGTTCATGTAGATCAGGGTGAACTAACGAGAGCCTTGTCTTAAGTTCTCTTTTCATGAGCAGTTCAGCAGGTGGGATCCCAGTGAGTGAGTGGGGTCTCGTGCGGTAGCTAAGCAGGACTCAGGATAGGTGAGTCTGCAGTGAGCCTTCAATTACCCTCTTCAAGCCTTGCTCTCTCAGTCTGACCATTGGACGCTTGTTTAAATGGGGCAGATGTGACATGTTTGATCCCGTTACAGGTCATGAATTCTTTGAACTTAGCACTGGAAAAACATGACCCGTTGTCATTCACCAGGACATCGGGTAGGCTGTGTGTGGCAAACATGACCCGCAGGCTTTCAGTGGTGGCAGCGGACATGCTAGCCGACATTATCTCACATTCAATCCACTTGGAGTATGTGTCTACAACCACAAGGAACATTTTACCCAAGAACGGGTCTGCATAGTCGACGGGTACCCTAGACCACGGTTTGGAGGGCCAAGACCATAAACTTAGCGGCACCTCCCTGGGTACATTGCTTAACTGCGAGCATGTATTACATCAGTGAATGAAGGACTCTAAGTCCGCATCGATACCGGGCCACCACACGTGGGATCTGGCTATCGCTTTCATCATTACGATGCCTGGGTGGGTACTGTGGAGGTCATTGATGAAGGTGTCTCTGCCCTTCTTGGGATCACTCGATTGCCCCACAGAAGGCAGTCTGCCTGTAGAGACATTTCATCTTTGCGCCGCTGGTACGGCTTTATCTCTTCCTGCATTTCCACTGGGACACTGGACCAGCTCCCGTGAAGCACACAGCTTTTGACTAGAGATAATAAGGGGTCCTGGTTTGTCCAGGTTTTGATCTGCCGGGCAGTGACGGGTGATTGCTCACTCTCTAATGCTTCCATAACCATGGCTAGACCTGCGGGCTGCGCCATTTCCACCCCCGTGGTGGGCAATGGCAGCCTACTGAGAGCATCGGCGCAGTTTTCTGTGCCTGGCCTGTGGCGGATGGCGTAGTTGTAAGCGGACAACGTGAGCGCCCATCTCTGGATGGGTTGATATTTATTCCTTTACTCTCGGAGAACAGGGATATAAGTGATTTATGGTCAGTTTCCAATTTGAATTTTAGCCCAAACAGGTATTGATGCATTTTCTTTACCCCATAGACACACACTAACACTTCTTTTTCAATCATGCTGTAGGCTCTCTCAGCCTTAGACAGACTCCTGGATGCATAAGCAACCGGTTGCAGTTTCCTGAAATCATTAGCTTGTTGCAATACACACCCGACACCATATGACGACACATCACATGCTAATACCAAACGCTTACATGGATCATACAACACAACCAATTTGTTTGAGCATAACAATTTTCTCACTTTTACAAAGGCATTTTCTTGGCTTTTCCCCCAAACCCATTCACCCCCTTTTCGTAGTAAGACATGCAGGTTCTAGCAGGGTGCTGAGACCCAGTAAGAAATTACCAAAGTAGTGCAGGAGTCCCAGAAACAACCGCAACTCCGTCACGTTCTGTGGCCTCGGTGCGTTCTCGATTGCCTCCGTCTTCACGTTGGTGGGCCTGATGCCGTCCGCCGCAATCCTCCTTCCCAGGATCTCCACTTCAGGCGCCAGGAAAACGCACTTCGAGCATTTTAACCTGAGCCCCACGTGGTTGAGTCAACTAAGAACCTCCTTCAGGTTCTCGACTGTGTTCTGACCTGTGACCAAGATATCGTCCTGGAAGACCACGGTGTGCGGGACCGACTTCAGTAAACTTTCCATGTTTCTCTGGAATATCGCCGCCACTGATCGGATTCCAAATGGGCATCTGTTATAAACAAAAAGATCTTTGTGCGTGTTGATGCAGGTGAGGGCCTTCGATGATTCCTCTCGTTCTTGCATCATGTAGGCTGAAGTCAGATCCAGCTTCGTGAACGTCTTTCCTCCCGCCAGCGTTGCAAAGCGGTTGTCGGCTTTTGGTAGTGGGTATTGGTCCTGCAGGGAGAAACGATTCATAGTTACTTTGTAATCGCCACAGATTCTGACAGTGCCATCTCCCTTGAGGACTGGGACAATAGGACTGGCCCGCTCGTTGAACTCGATCGGTGAAATGATGCCCTCTCATTGCAGCCGATCTAGCTCGATCTCTACCCTTTCTCTCATCATGTACGGTACTGCTCTCACCTTGTGATGGATGGGTTGCGCCCCCGGAATTAGGTGGATCTGCACTTTTGCTCCTTAGAATTTTCTGATGCCTGGTTCGAACAGTGAAGGAAATTTGTTTAAGACCTGGGCACACGAAGTGTCGTCAGTGGGCGATAGCGCTCGGACGTCGTCCCAGTTCCAGCGTATCTTTCCCAGCCAGCTCCTGCCGAGCAGCGTGGGACCATCGCCCAGTACCACCCAGAGTGGTAGCTTGTGCACCGCTCCATCGTAGGAGACCTTTACGATAGCACTGCCAATTACAGGAATCAGTTCTTTCGTATAAGTTCTTAGTTTCGTGCGAACTAGAGTTAAGACTGGCCTTGAGGCCTTGTTGCACCACAACCTTTCTAAAGTTTTTGCCCATGATGGACTGGCTCGCGCCCATGTCCAGCTCCATTGACACCGAGAGTCCATTTAGTTCAACATTCAGCATTATCGGGGGACAATTCGTGGTGAATGTGTGCACCCCATGTACCTCTGTCTCCTCTATCTGAGGCTCTGGTTCATAGTGATCCTCCGTGAATCTGTCCTCCTCTGCAACATGGTGGTTTGCAGGTTTACCAGGCTTTGCAGCTCGCCTGCACACTCGTTGGGTGTCCCATTATTCCACAGCCCTTGCAAACGTACTCTTTGAATCGGCATGAATGGAAACGATGATCACCCCCGCAGCGCCAACAAGGTGTTAGTGGCCTTGCATTCATCACCCTTGATGATGGACTCTGAGACAGCTGCGGATGTGCAGCTGCAGGCATGTGTGACCTGCCCTGTACGTTATGATTTGAAAACAACATCACTTTGTTCACAGTACTTGTAGCAGCACTTGTGTGCTGAGAGATTTGCTTCATAATGTCACTGGTGGCAATGAACGCCTGGGCTATCGCTATGTCCTTACTCAAGGTTGGGGTCTCTACAGTCAAAAGTTTGCGAAGTATGGTTTTGTGGCCAATGCCAAGTACAAAAAAGTCTCTGAGCATGTGCTCCAAATGTCCTTCAAATTCGCAATGTCCTGCAAGGCGTTTTAGCTCAATGACATAACTCGCCACTTCCTGGCCTTCAGACCTTTTGTAGTTGTAGAACCGGTACCTCGCCATCAGAACGCTTTCCTTTGGGTTCAAATGCTCTCGGACCAGTGTGCACAAATCGTCGTACGATTTTTCCGTGGGTTTCGCTGGAGTGAGCAGATGCTTCATGAGGCCATACGTTGATGCCCCACAGACGGTGAGGAGGATCGCCCTTCGTTTGGCAGCGTTCTCTTCCCCATCCAGCTCATTGGCCACGAAGTATTGGTCGAGTCGCTCCACAAAAGTTTCCCAATCATCTCCCTCCGAGAATTTCTCCAGATGCCCACTGTTCTCTGCATCTTTGGGTTCGCTATCTGTATCGCGCGCCAGTTGTTATGTATGGAAAAAGAGTCAGACTGAACACTGAGCTCAAAGTAAAGTGTGACCTTAGTCTTTTATTGCAGGTCTCCAGAGTGCCTCCCCAACCTGTGAGGCCTCTTTAAATACCTGTGCTCCCAAGGGATTATGGGATCCCTTGGGACTCCGGGGATGAGCCTTCTCATGGCTGTACAGAGTAAATACAAGTATACATATATAACACTGTGTATATAATGTTGGCAGCCATGTTGAATACTCACTTTGAGAATAAATAAACTGGAGTAAGGTCATACTAGCTCACCGTACTTAGCCTCGTGGAGTCATTCAATACTTAACAATTGACGGCGAGTTAAAAATACGAACTTTCATGCAACCAAATCTGTTGGAATTTTGGAGTGATTCGTGGAAGGGGAAGACTAGGAGGATTTCACTGCTCGCCTCGACCAGTACTTCATAGCCAACGGATTGGAAGGAACCGATAATGCAATTAAGCGCAGGGCGGTTCTCCTCACCATTTGTGGGTCAAACATTTATGGCCTTATCAAGAATCTACTCTCAGCGACTAACCAATAGATAAGACTTACGATGAATTGTGTACGCTGGTTCGGAACTACTTTAAACCCAAATAAGGCATCATCATGGCGAGGTATTGTTTCTATACGCACAATCACTCCGAGGGTCAGGACGGGGCGGAATGTGTCGCCGACCTGAGACGTCTCGCTGGGCCGTGCAACTTCGCAGCTGCATTGGAGGAAATGCTGACGAACTTTTTCGTGCTTGGCATTGGCCACGAGGTCATCCTTCAAAAGCTGCTGGCTGTTGAATCTCGAGACCTGAGCAGGGCCATCATGATCACCCAGGCATGCATGTCCACGGACGAAAACTCGAAACAGATATCTTTCCAGCATCGAAACTCACCGGCAAGTACTGTGCATAAAATAATATCGTCGGCAGGTAGAGCTGCACATGGCAGGGCCTACTCGTCCATAGTAACTGCTCAAAGTCCGCCATCGGGGGTGAATCAAATCTCGCCTTGTTGGCGTTGCGGGGGCTATCATCGGGCCCATCATTGCCGATTCAAGCAATACGTGTGCAAAGGCTGTGCAACAATGGGGCACCTTCAGTGAATGTGTCCGCAACCGAGCAAGCGTGCTGCGACACACCACAAGGCTGAGGATGATCGATCCAGCGTGGATCAAGCGGCACAGGCAACTCAACCCAAGGTACAGGACGAAGAAGTGTATGGAGTACATTCTTTTACCAAAAGTCCTCCGATAATGCTGGAAGTTAAATTACTACAGTTGTACAGGGCCTTGGTGAGGCCTCACCTGGAATATTGTGTTCAGTTTTGGTCTCCTAATCTGAGGAAGGATGTTCTTGCTATTGAGGGAGTGCAGCGAAGGTTCACCAGACTGATTCCCGGGATGGCAGGACTGACATATGAAGAAAGACTGGATCGACTAGGCTTATATTCACTGGAATTTAGAAGAATGAGAGGGGATCTCATAGAAACATACAAAATTCTGACGGGATTGGACAGGTTAGATGCAGGAAGAATGTTCCCAATGTTGGGGAAGTCCAGAACCAGGGGTCACAGTCTAAGGATAAGGGGTAAGCCATTTAGGACCGAGATGAGGAGAAACTTCTTCACTCAGAGAATTGTGAACCTGTGGAATTCCCTACCACAGAAAGTTGTTGAGGCCAGTTCGTTAGATATATTCAAAAGGGAGTTAGATGTGGCCCTTACGGCTAAAGGGATCAAGGGGTATGGAGAGAAGGCAGGAATGGGGTACTGAAGTTGTATGATCAGCCATGATCATATTGAATGGTGGTGCAGGCTCGAAGGGCCGAATGGCCTACTCCTGCACCTATTTTCTATGTTTCTATGTTTTTAAATGGGGTTCCAGTATCCATGGAATTGGACACGGGTGCGAGTCAGTCAATAATGAGCCAGAGAGCTTTCGAAAAGCTGTGGGACACTAAGGCAAAAAGACCCAAACTGAGCCCAATCAATGTGATGCTGCGTACCTACACCAAAGAGCTCATACCAGTCATTGGCAGCGCGGCAGTAAAGGTATCATACGATGGAGCTGTGCATGATTTATCATTGTGGATCGTTCCAAGCAATGGCCCAACGCTGTTCGGCAGGAGTTGGCTTGAGAAAATTAAATGGAACTGGAACGATATTAAAGCCTTATCATCAGTGGTTGACACTTTGTGTGCTCAAGTGCTGACCAAGTTTCCCTCGTTGTTTGAAGCAGGCATCGGCAACTTCATGGGAGTCAAGGTGCAGATCCACCTAGACCCGGATGCAAGACCTGTCCATCACAAGGCTCGGGCGGTTCCGTACATGATGAGGGAGAAGGTCGAGATCGAACTGGACAGACTTCAATGGGAAGGAATCATATCACCAGTCGAGTTCAGCGAATGGGCCACTCCAATTGTCCCGGTGTTGAAAAGTGATGGCATGGTCAGGATCTGCGGCAACTACAAGGTAACGATCAACCGAGTCTCGATACAGGATCAGTACCCATTACCCAAGGCTGACGACCTGTTTGCAACGTAAGTGGGGGGGAAGTCGTTCACCAAATTGGTCCTGACCTCCGCCTACATGACACAGGAGCTGGTCGAATCGATGAAAAAACTGACGTGCATCAACACACACAAAGGACTGTTTATATACCACAGATGCCCTTTCTGAATTAACTCGGTGGCAGCCATATTTCAGAGAAACATGGAGAGTTTGCTGAAGTCCGTCCCGAGAACCGTCATGTTCCAAGATGACATCCTGATCACTGGTCGCGACGCCACGGAACTCCTGCACAACCTGGAAGAGGTTCTACGTCGTCTGGACAGAGTGGGACTCAGGCTAAAATGCTCCAAGTGTGTTTTCATGGCACCAGAAGTCGAATTCCTGGGGAGAAAGATTGCTGAGAAAGGGTAACAACTGGGTTAGGGGCAAATCTCAAGACAGAGCCTTTGAGAAGGCCAGGAACCTGCTATGTTCCAATAAATTACTGGTACACTATGACTCATGTAAGCGGTTAGTGCTGGCCTTCGATGCCTCATCATATGGGGTTGGTTGTGTGCTCCAGCACACCAATGTATCAGGCAAACTCCAACCAATTGCATACACATCCAGAAGTCTGTCTAAGGCTGAAAGAGCCTATAGTATGGTAGAGAAAGAGGCTTTAGCATGCGTATATGGGGTTAGGAAAATGCACCAATACCTGTTTGGGCTTCGGTTTGAACTTGAAACAGACCACAAGCAGCTCACTTCATTGTTTTCTGAGAGCAAAGGTATAAACACCAATGTCTTGTCCTGCATCCAAAGATGGGCACTGACATTATCCGCTTATGATTTTGTCATCCGCCACAGACCAGGCACTGAAAACTGTGCTGATGCGCTTAGCTGGCTAGCATTGCCCACACCCGGGGTGGAAATGTCGCAGCCCACAGACTTGTTGCTGGTCATGGATGCCTCGAAAATGAAGGTCACGGCTCGCCAAATTAGGGCCTGAACCAGCCAGGATCCTGTACTGTCGAGCGTAAAAAAGTGTGTCCTAAATGGAAATTGGTCTGCCATTCCCAGGGAAATGCAGGATGAAATGAAGCCTTATAGCCGCTGCAAAGATGAATTGTCTATTCAGTCTGATTACCCCATAACAGACAATCATGTTGTTATGCCAAAAAAAGGCAGGGAAACTTTTGTGAGATTTACACAGTACCCACCCAGGCATTGTCATGATGAAGGCCATTGCCAGGTCTCGTGTTTGGTAGCCCGGCATTGACTCGGACTTGGAGACATGCGTGCATCAGTGCAACACTTGCATGCAACTGAGTAACGCACCTGTGGAGGCTCCACTGAGTCTGTGGTCATGGCCCTCCAAACCGTGGTCAAAGATTCACATAGACTTTGCCGGCCCCTTTCTTGGCAAAATGTTTTTAGTGGTAGTGGATGCTTACTCCAAATGGATTGAATGCGTAATCATGTCATCCAGCACGTCCACAGCCACTATTGAAAGCCTCTGGGCCATGTTTGCCACCCATGGCCTGCCCGACGTCCTTGTCAGCGACAATGGACCGTGTTTCACCAGTTCGGAGTTCCACGAGTTTATGACTCGTAATGGCATCAAGCATGTCAGGTCTGCCCCTTTCAAACCCGCGTCTAACGGTCAAGCGGAGTGGGCTGTCCAAACCATTAAGCAGAGCCTAAAACATGTGACTCATGGCTCCCTACAGACCCACTTGTCCCGCATTCTACTCAGTTACCGAACGAGACCCCATTCGCTCACCGGGGTCCCTCCTGCCGAGCTGTTAATGAAGAGGGGCCTCAAAACCAGGCTCTCGCTTGTACACCAGGATCTCAATGATCATGTCGAAACCAGAAGGCAACAGCAGCAATGGTAGCATGATCGCACAGCTGTAGCACGTGACATTGTTGTTCATGACCCTGTGTTTGTCCTGAATTATGGTCATGGTCCAAAGTGGGTTGCTGGCACGGTTTTGGCCAAGGAGGGGAACAGGGTGTTTGTAGTCAAACTGTTAAATGGCCAACCGTGCAAGTAGCACATCAACCAAACCAAACTTCGATTCACAGACAACCCAGAACAAATTGAAGATCACATCATCATCAACCAACCAACACACATCCAACCATCAGTTGACCCTTGTGTCATTCACGAAGATGGACCTACCATCCCCGACAGTCCTGTCAGACCGACTGCTCCGCAGTGGTCCTACTAACTCACCCAAGCTTGGGTTCTAACTGAGAAGATTAACCAGGGAGCGGAAGGCCCCGGACCGTCTCAACTTGTAAATACAACCTGTACCAAGGACTTTGGGGGGAATGATGTTATGTACATTAACTGGGTTTTACCTGCCACCGGAGGGCGCGACTGTCGGAGTCCTAATGGTCACTAGCAGACACGTGCAAGCTGGGGATATAATGTTGGCAGCCATGTTGAATCCTCACTTTGAGAATAAACAAACTGGAGTAAGGTCATGCCTGAATTAGCTCACCGTACTTAGCCTCGTGGAGTATTCGATACTTAACAATTTGGACACCACAAGGCCTCTTAAGGTTCGAAAATGGCGCCCTGGTGCCTGCATGCACTTCTGATATGAAGTGCGCCGGTCACCAAATTGCTAAAGGCATTAGTGCGCACACCTAATGTCTGCGAAAGTATGCAGAGCAAGCAGATCATGACGTCAATCAGCGTGGAACGTCGATTTAAAGCCAGAGCTGCCATTTTTGAGCACCATGCTCCAGCCTACGCCTTCTCTTAACCTTCCACAGCTGAACACACATTCAACGGCACGAAGGACCCCTCCCCCCACTAGCGCTATTTAAAGGGATCATCAACTACTTACAGGTTAGTTGTTGGATTATTTCTTCTGGCTGTTCTTCCATACTTTAAAAAAAAGTTTCAATATTCTACAGGGAGTGGTCTGGCTGGTGCTGAAGTACTTTTTGGGTGTTTTAATGGCTTGTGCACAAACCAGACATGGGTAGGCCTCCCTCTTGGAATTGAGCATCACGGGGAGAATGAAGATGCCTGGCAGAGCAGGATAAGCTGCTAGAAGAGAGAGGAGGAGGAGGAGAAGTGCTCACAACAGGAGGCCATATCCACCCAGGGTGTTCATGGAGCAATTCTCATACCTGAACTTCAGCGACGACCAATGTTTGAGATGCATTCACTCCACCAAGGAGGTCATCACTAAAATCTGCCAACTGCTGCAGCCACAGCTCCAACCTCAGAGTAGGGCAAGAACTCCATTGCCAATGGCTACGAAGGTGACCATGGTGATGAACTTTTATGCGCCTGGCTCCTTTCAGACTGCTGCTGGAGATAGTAGCAACACCTTGCCGGCTGCAGTGCACTGCTGCATAAGAGAGGTCACTGATGCTCTCTATGCAAAGAAAGATAACTTAATTTCATTCCCTCTTGCCGGAGAGCAGCAGGTGGAGTGAGCATGAGTGTTTGCAAGGATTGCAGGCTTCTCCATGATGCAGGGTGTCATTGACTGCGCACACATTTCTTTGCGGGCACCTCATGTCAACTCTGCCATTTTCCTGAACTGAAAGGGATTGCACTCCCTCAGTGTGCAGCAGGTGTGTGACCACAGGCAACGTGCCAAGCAGGCCAATGCACGGTATCCTGGCAGCAGTCAGGATGCATTCATTCTGTGGCAGTACGCTGTATTTGACCCACCACGACAAACCAAACTGTGGCGACTACAATTCCCCCAAATTTTTTTGGGTGTGCGATCCCTTCAACGGACTGCGTGACGCATTCAGAGTTTCGCGCATGCGTGTAATTTAAGATTGGAAAAGCTGGTCGCGGGCTGCGCGGAACTGGCAGAGAGCTGCGTTGCTATGCAGCTTAGAGACAATATTGGTAGCTACTGGGCGACAAGGGCTATCCGCTGACAACATGGCTCATGACTCCCGTTCGCAACCCACGCACACGTGTGCAGCAGACATACAAGAGCTGTACTGCTACAGGAAATCTGATAGAACAGACCACTGGCATCCTGAAGCAACATTTCCACTGCCTGGACTGCTCTGGAGGAGCCCTGCAGTACTCACTGAGTGGGTCTTAACATTTGTCATGGTACACTGTCTGCTGCACAACCTCGCCATCATGAGCTAACAACTCTTGCCAGCACCTATCAGGTGAGAAGCTGAGGAGCAGGAACACGAGGAGGAGGAAGAGGAAGAGATAGAAGAGGAGGTGGAACATCAGAACACATGAATTAGGAGCAGCAGTCGGCCATTCTGCCCCTCGAGCCTGCTCTACCATTCAATAAGATCATGGCTGATTTTCTACCTCAACTCCACTTTCCTGCACTATCTCCATATCCCTTAGTATCCAAAAATCTATCGATCTCTGTCTTGGATATAATCAAAGACTGAGCCTCCACAGCCCTCTGGGGCAGAGGATTCAAAAGACTCATCACCCTCTGAATGAAGAAATTTCTTCTCATCTCAGTCCTAAATGGCTGACCCCTTATTCTGAGACTGTGACCCCTGGTTCTAGACTCCCCAGCCCGGGGGAAACATCCTCCCTGCATCTACCCTGTCAAGCTCTATAAGAATTTTGAATGTTTCAAGGAGATCACCTCTCATTCTTCTAAACTTTAGAGAATATAGGCTTAGTCTACTCAATCTCTCCTCATAGGACAATCCCCCCATCCCAGGAATCTGTCTGGTGAACCTTCGTTGCACTCTCTCTATGGCAAGTATATCCTTCCTTAGGTAAGGAGATCAAAACTGTACACAATATTCCAGGTGCGGTCTCACCAGTGCCGTATATAATTCATGGAATCATAGAAATTTACAGCACGGGAGGAGGCCATTTCGGCCCATCGTGTCCGCACCGGCCGACCGAAAACTATCCAGCCTAATCCCACTTTCCAGCTCTTGGTCCGTAGCCCTGTAGGTTACAGCACTTCAAGTGCACATCCAAGTATTTTTTTAATGTGGTGAGGGTTTCTGCCTCTACCACCCTTTCAGGCCGTGAGTTCCAGACCCCCACCACCCTCTGGATGAAGACATTTACCCTCATATCTCCTCTAAATCTCCTCCTAATTACTTTAAATCCATGTTCCCTGGTTGTTGACCCCTCTGCCAAGGGAAACAGGTCCTTCCTATCCACTCTATCCAGGCCCCTCATAATTTTATACACCTCAATCAGGTCTCCCCTCAGCCTCCTCTGTTCCAAAGAAAACAGACCCAGCATCTCCAATCTTTCCTCATAGCCAAAATTCTCCATTCCAGGCAACATTCTTGTAAATCTCCCCTGCACCCTTTCCAGTGCAATCACATCTTTCCTGTAATGTGGTGACCAGATCTGCACGCAGTACTCCAGCTGCGGCCTAACTAGTGTTTTATACAGTTCAAGCATAACCTCCTTGCTCTTGTATTCCATGCCTCGGCTAATAAAGGCAAGTATCCGTATGCTGCCTTAACCACCTTATCTCCCTGGCCTGTTACCGTTAGATCTGTGGACCTGCACTCCAAGGTCCGGGGATAAAAATCCAGCACCCCAGGACACAGAGTGGCCGTCCCGACCCTGGTGGGAACAGGAGCAGCCATTGCAGGGAGCAGCGCGAGCAGCTCAGAGGGCAACAAAGGTGAACAGGGCGACTACATTCGATATCACAGGAAAGCAGGGTAGTGATTGGTTGGTGAGCTTTTCTCTGTCTTTTCTTGCTTTAAATTAAGGGCCTTAAATTAGGGACCAGAATTAAAAACTAAATCCAATGAATTAAATATATTATAGATGGCGGGGCAGGCGATGTGTCAGTGCTGTAACATGTGGAAACTGGTGGACACCATTGAGGTCCACGGTGACCACATCTGCAGCAAGTGCCTGCAGCCCGAGGAACTTGGGCTCCGTGTTGATGAGCTGGAGTCCGAGCTGCAGACACTACAACACATCAGGGAGGGGGAGAGTTACCTGGACGTCGCGATCCATGAGCTCCTCATATCAATTAGATTAATTAATTCAAATTCGATCGGTGGTCAGGGACAGGAGGGTGTGACTACAAGTGTGGCAGGGAAGGGGACCCAGGAGGTAGTGATGGAGGAGCCTCAGCCCTTGCTCTTGTCCAACAGGTTCAAGATTCTTGCTCCCTGTGTGGACGAGAGCAGGGACTGCAGGGAGGATTGTCAAACTGACCACAGCACTGTGGTACAGGGGGCCATTCAACGGGGGGAGTAGGGGACTGTATCATTAGCGGGATGGATACTGTTCTCTGTAGCCGAGAGTGTGAGTCCTGAAGGCTGTGTTGCCTGCCCGGTGCCAGGATTAAGGACATCCGCTCTGAGCTGGAGAGGAACTTGGTGTGGGAGGGGGAAGATCCAGTTGTCGTGGTCCACGTAAGTACCAATGACATAGGGTAGGAGAAACAAAGAGGTTCTGCTGAGGGATTATAAGCAGCTAGGGGCCAAATTAAAAAGCAGAACCACAAAGATAATAATCTCTAGATTACTACCTGAGCCACGAGCAAATTTGCATAGGGTAAATAAGATCAGAGAGTTAAATATGTGGTTCAAAGACTGGTGTGGGAGAAATGGGTTTTGGGGTACGAGGGAGCTGTTCCGTGGGGACGGGCTTCACTTAGACCGTGCTGGGACTAGGGTCCTGGCGAATTGAATAACTAGGTCTGTAGAGAGGGCTTTAAACTAATTAGTGGGGGGAGGGTTCAGGTGAGTGGAAATTTAAAAAGTCAATGAATAAGGAGAAGGCAATAGAGCAGGGTAGCACTGGGGGAAATGAAAACCGAAGTGTGACAGGCAGGGACAGAGCGGATAAACATAAAAAGTGTATCAGAAAGTGGGGTCAAAGCAGGGAAAATGGTAAAAAGACAAAATTAAAAGCTCTTTATCTGAATGCACGCAGCATTCGTAACAAGACAGATGAGTTGACGGCACAAATAGATACAAATGGGTATGATCTGATAGCCATTACAGAGACATGGTAGCAAAATGACCAAGGCTGGGAACTAAATATTCAGAGGTATTTGACAATTCGGGAGGACAGACAAAAAAGAAAAGGTGGGGTAGCACTGTTAATAAAGGATGAGATCAGTTGGTGAGAAACGATATTGGCTCAGAGGATCAAGATGTTGAATCAGTTTGGGTGGAGATAAGGAATAATAAGGGGAAAAAGTCACTGATGGGTGTAGTCTATAGGCCCCCTAACAGCAGCTGCACTGTTGGACGGAGTATAAATCAAGAAATAATGGCTTGTAAAGAAAGAACGGCAATAATCATGGACGGTTTTAACCTTCATATTGATTGGACAAAGCAAATTGGCCAGGGCAGCCTTGAGGAAGAGTTCAGAGAGTGTATCCGGGATAGTTTCCTTGAACAGTACGTTGCGGAACCAACCAGGGAGCAGGCTATCTTAGATCTGGTACTGTGTAATGAGACAGGATTAATAAATGATCTCCGAGTAAAGGATCCTCTAGGAATGAGTGACCATAGCATGGTTGAATTTCAAATTCAGTTGGAGGGTGAGAATGTTGGATCTCAAACCAGTGTCCTAAGTTTAAATAAAGGAGACTACAAAGGTATGAGGGCAGAGTTGGCTAAAGTGGACTGGGAAAATAGATTAAAGTGTGGGACAGTTGATGAGCAGTGGCAGACATTTAAGGAGACATTTCATAACTCGCAACAAAACTCTATCCCAATGAGCAGGAACGACTGTAAGAGAAGGGATAACCATCCGTGGCTAACTAAGGAAATAAGGGAGGGTATCAAATTGAAAACAAGGGCATACAAAGTGGCCAAGACTAGTGGGAGGCCAGAGGATTGGGAAACTTTTAAAAGCCAGCAAAGAATGACTAAAAAATTAATAAAGAGAGGGAAGATAGATTAATGAAAGTAAGCTAGCACGGAATATAAAAACAGTTAGTAAGAGTTTCTATAGGTACATAAAAAGGAAAAGAGTGGCTAAAGTAAATGTTGGTCCCCTAGAGGATGAGACTGGGGAATTAATAATGGGAAACGGGGAAATGGCAGAGACGTTGAACAAATATTTTGTATCTGTCTTCACGGTAGAAGACACTAAAAACATCCCAATAGTGGATAATCAAGGGGCTAAAGGGAGAGAGGAACTTAATACAATCACTATCACTAATGAAGTAGTACTCGGTAAAACAATGGGACTAAAGGCGGACAAGTCCCCTGGACCTGATGCCTTACATCCCAGGGTCTTAAAAGAAGTGGCTGCAGAGATAGTGGATGCATTGGTTGTAATCTACCAAAATTCCCTGGATCCTGGGGCGGTCCCAGCGGATTGAAAAACCGTAAATGTAACGTCCCTATTTAAAAAAGGAGGCAGACAGAAAGCAGGAAACTATAGACCAGTTAGCCTAACGTCTGTGGTTGGGAAAATGCTGGAGTCCATTATTAAGGAAGCAGTAGCAGGACATTTGGAAAAGCATAATGCAGTCAGGCAGAGTCAGCATGGTTTTATGAAAGGGAAATCATGTTTGACAAATTTGCTGGAGTTCTTTGAGGATGTAACGAGCCGGGTGGATAAGGGGGAACCAGTGGATGTGGTGTATTTGGATTTCCAGAAGGCATTCGATAAGGTGCCACATAAAAGGTTACTGCACAAGATAAAAGCTCACTGGGTTGGGGGTAATATATTAGCATGGATACAGGATTAGCTAACTAACAGAAAACAGAGAGTCGGGATAAATGGATCATTTTCTGGTTGGCAAACAGTAACTAGTAGGGTGCCACAGGGATCAGTGCTGGGGCCTCAGCTATTTACAATCTATATTAATGACTTGGATGAAGGGACCGAGAGTAATGTAGCCAATTTTGCTGATGGCTGGGAGAACAAATTGTGATAAAGACACAAGAAATCTGCAAAGGGATATAGACAGGCTAAGTGAATAGGTAAATATTTGGCAGATGAAGTATAATGTGGGAAAATGTGAGGTTATCCACTTTGGCAGAAAAAATAGAAAAGCAAATTATAATTTAAAGGGAGAAAAATTGCAAAGTGCTGCTATTCAGAGGGACCTGGGGGTCCTTGTGCATGAAACACAAAAAGTTAGTATGCAGGTACAGCAAGTGATCAGGAAGGCAAATGTAATGTTGGCCTTTATTGCAAGGGGGATAGAGTATAAAAGCAGAGAAGTCCTGCTACAACTGTACAGGGTATTGGTGAGGCCACACCTGGAGTACTGTGTACAGTTTTGGTCTCCGTATTTAAGGAGGGATATACTTGCATTGGAGGCTGTTCAGAGAAGGTTCACTCGGTTGATGGTGTTGACTTATGAAGATAGGTTGAGTAGGTTGGGCCTATACTCATTGGAGTTCAGAAAAATGAGAGATCTTATCGAAATATATAAAATAATGAGGGGGCTCGACAACATGGATGCAGAGAGAATATTTCCACTCACAGGGAAAACTAAGACTAGGGGGTGTAGTCTCAGAATAAGGAGCCGCCCATTTAAAACTGAAATGAGGAAGAGTTTCTTCTCTCAGAGGGTTGTAAATCTGTGGAATTCTCTGCCCCAGAGAGCTGTGGAGGCTGGATTATTAAATATATTTAAGGTGGACATAGACAGATTTTTGAGCAATAAGGGAATAAAGGGTTATGGGGAGCGGGCAGGGAACTGGAGCTGAGTCCATGATCAGATCAGCCATGATCTTATTAAATGGCGGAGCAGGCTCGAGGGGCCAAATGGCCAACTCCTGCTCCTATTTCTTATGTTCTTATGTCCCTTTGTTCCTCTACACTTTTCAGTGTCGTACCATTTAATGTGCATTCCCTTGACTTGTTAGCTCTCCCCAAATGCATTACCTCACACTTCTCTGGATTGAATTCCATTTGCCACTGTTCTGCCCACCTGACCAGTACATTGATATCTTCCTGCAGTCTACAGCTTTCTTCATTGTCAACCACATGGCCGATTCTAGTATCATCTGCAAACTTCTTAATCATATCCCCTACATTCAAGCCCAAGTCATTGACATATATATAAAAAGCAAGGGACCCAGCACTGAGCCCTACAGAACTCCATTCGATACAGCCTTCCAGTCACAAAAACATCCATCAACCATTACCCTCTGCTTCCTGCCTCTGAGCCAATTTTGGATCCAACTTGCCACTTTGCCTTTTGTGACCTTATAAAAAGCTTTGCTAAAATCCATATACACTACATCATATGCACTGCCCTCAGCGACCCTCCTGGTTACCTCCTCGAAAAAATTCAATTAAGTTAGTCAGATAAGACCTTCCCTTAACAAATCCATGCTGGCTGTCCTTGATTAATCCGTGTTGTTCCAAATGAAGATTTATCCTGTCCCTCAGGATTTTTCCAATAATTTTCCCACCGCTGAGGTTAGGCTGACTGGCCTGTAATTACTCGGTCTATCCCTTTCTCCCTTTTTAAACAAAGGTACAACAAAAGAATTTTGCTTTTTGGCGAAAATGGTAGTTTTACGCTAAAATGACCGTTTTCGCTGCGCTACTGTTTTTAGGCCTAACTTTTGGCCTTTTCGGCACTGGTAACGTTGACATTGCACGAGGATTTGCAGCGCAAACCACGAGTTTCGCCAACTTTAGTCCGGGGTTGGTAGCGCTGTGAGAGAGTCCTTCGGTGGGGGACCACAAAAAAATTCAAAAAACCCTTACCTACTAAATCGCTAAAATTAATTTAAAAATAAAAAGTTTAACTTACCTTTTTGCAGGTCTTCATACTTACCGCTACTCGCAGGGCTGCACCGACAGGTTTGACCCTGTTGGTATTCTGGGCGCAGTGTACGGGTCGGGAGAGTGCTGAAAGTACGACGGTAATGCAATCTGTGGCATTGCACATCGGCGCACCTCCCCCCAGTGGTACTTGAAAGCACTGCCGTAAAGAGGTACCAAGGATCCCACCGAAAGGGTTTTCACCGCGGAGGGTCAAATCACGCGAAAACCCAGCCCCAGCAGTCCTCTGGCATCACACCTGTAGCCAGAGAGGATTGGAAAATGATGGTCAGAGCCGCTGCTATTTCCTCTTTTGCTTCTCTTAACAGCCTGGGATTCATTTCATCCGGGCCTGGGGATTTATCCACTTTCAAAGCTGTTAAGTTCCTTAATACTTCCTCTCTCACTATGTTTATCTCGTCTAATATTTCACACTCCTCCTCCCTCATTGCAAAGTCTGCATCGCCCCTCTCTTTTTGTCAAAACAGATGCAAAGTATTCATTAAGAATCATACCCACATCTTCTGCCTCCACACACAGATTTCCTTTGGTCTCTAATAGGCCCCACTCTTTCTCTAGTTATCCTCTTAATGTATTTATAAAACATCTTTGGGTTTTCCCTGATTTTACTTGCCAACATTCTTTCACTCTCTCTTTTTGCTTTTCTGATATCTGTTTTAATTGCACCTTCTTACACTCCTCTCGAGTCTCTGCAGTATTGCATTCTCGAAATCTGTCATAAGCTTCCCTTTTTCTCTTTATCTTCCCCTGTATGTCCCTTGATATCCAGGGGCTCTAGATTTATTAGCCCCAGCCTTTTTCTTTAGGGAACATACTTGCTCTGTCCCCTCAGGATCTCCTCCTGGAATACCTCCCACTGCTCTGACTCTCATTTCCCATCAAGTACCCACTTCCAGTCCACCTCGGCCAAATCACCTCTCAAAATTGGCTCTTCCCCAATTGAGAGCTTTTATTCCTGGTCCACCTTTGTCCTTTTCCATAACTACCCTAAATCTGACTGAATAATGATCACTAGCACCAAAATGCTCTCCCACTGATACCCCTTCCATCTGCCCCTCTTCATTCCCCAAAACCAAGTCCAGAACCACCCCCTCCCTTGTTGGGCTTGTTACATTCTGACTAAAGAAGTTCTCCTGAATGCATTTTAGGAATTGCACCCCCTCGGTACCATTCACACCACCTTTCCCCAGTTAATATTAGGGTCGTTGAAATCCCCCACTATTACAGCTCTAGTTTTTGCACTTTGCAGCAATTTGCCCACATATCTGTGCTTCTATCTCCCTCCGACTGTTTGGGGGTCTATAGTACACATCCACTGGTGTGATCGCCCCTTTTATGTTCTTCAATTCAATCCATATGACCTTGTTTGATGACCCCTCTAACATATCATCCCTTCTCACAGTTGTAATTGTTTCTTTAATTAATACTGTGACCCCCCACACTCTCCTTTTTTACCCCTCTCTCTATCCCGTCTGAAAACCCTGTAACGTGGAACATTGAACTGTCATATCTGCCCTTCTTTCAGCCATGTCTTAGTAATGGCTATATCGTACTGCCACGTGTCTATCTGTGCTCTCAGCTCATCTGCCTTATTCCCTAGACCCCCTGCATTGAAGTATATACCATTTCATGGTGCCAAACTCCCTTGCTGTCTATTTTCCAGCCCTTGTTTCCTCAGTCTTGCAAGTTCACTTTCTACTTTTCTGCTGCCCAATTCCAGCTTTGCTTCTCTCCGCACTGAATCTATTCTCCGATTCCCATCCCCTGCCAAGCTAGTTTAAAACCTCCCCAACAGCACTAGCGAACCCTCCCGCGAGCATTATGGTCCCGGCTCTGTTCAGGTGCAACCCGTCCGGTTTGTACAGGTGCCACCTCCCCCAGAAACGGTCCCAATGCCTCAGGAATCTAAAGCCCTCCCACCTGCACCATCTCTCCAGCCATGCATTTATCTTCTCTACCCTCCTATTTCTGTACTCACTAGCACAGGGCACCCGCAGTAACCCGGACATTAATACCTTTGAGGTGCTGCTTTTTAATCTCTCTCCTAGCTCCCTAAACTCTGCCTGCAGGACCTCATCCCTCGTTCTACCCATGACATTAGTACCGATATGGACCACGACCTCTGGCTGTTCCCCCTCTCCCCCCAGAATGCTCTGCAGCTGCTCAGTGACCTCCTTGACCCTGGCACCAGGGAGGCAACATACCATCCTGGAGACACGTCTGTGGCCGCAGAAACGCCTGTCTGCTCCCCTGACTATCGAATCCCCTACCACTATAGCTCTTCCATTCTTCCCCTCCCCCCACCCCCGCTGTACAGCTGATCCACCCGTGGTGCCGTAGACTTGGCTCTGGCTGCACTCCCCAGAGGCACCATCGGTCTCACCAGTACTCAGAACAGAATACTGGTTGGAGAGCGAGATGGCCTCAGGGGACCCCTGCCCTACCTGCCAGTCCTCCTCTTCTGTCTGGTGGTCACCCATTCCCTCTCTACCTGCACACTCCTTAACTGTGGGGTGACCACCTCTAGAAACGAGCTATCCACGAAATTCGCAACCTGGCAATGCACCGCAGTGACTCCAGCCGCCACTCAAGCTCTGAAACCCGGAGCTGGAGTTGCTGCAGCTGGAGACACTTCCTGCACACATGGTCGTCCCGGCTACACAAAGCGTCCAGCGATTCTCACATGGCACAGGGTGTGCACTCCACGGCACTGAGCTGCCCTGCCATGCCTCTAGTTATCTGGCTATGAACTATTTGACTATGAAATAAACTTGAAACTAGAAGACAAAAACACTCACCGGCTACTCACCAATCAGCTGTTTCCCTTGAGCCGATGTCACACTTTCGATTTTTGCCTCTGTTGTAACCAATTGCAGTAAAATGTCTTTACTCAAATCCTCTTGTAATAAAGGCCAACATACCATTTGCTTTCTTAATTGCTTGCGGTACCTGCCTGTTAACTTCCAGTGATACGTATACAGGGACATCCAGGTCCTTCTGAACAGCAACACTTCCCAATCTCTCACATTTAAAATTCTGATGGGACTGGACAGGTTAGAAAATTCTGACAGGACTGGACTGGTTAGAAAAATTCTGATGGGACCAGACAGGTTAGATGCAGGAAGAATGTTCCCAATGTTGGGGAAGTCCAGAACCAGGGGTCACAGTCTAAGGATAAGGGGTAAGCCATTTAGGACCAAGATGAGGAGAAACTTCTTCACCCAGAGAGTGGTGAACCTGTGGAATTCTCTACCACAGAAAGTTGTTGAGGCCAATTCACTAAATATATTCAAAAGGGAGTTAGATATGGCCCTTAACGGCTAAAGGGATCAGGGGGTATGGAGAGAAGGCAGGAGTGGGGTACTGAAGTTGAATGTTCAGCCATGATCATATTGAATGGCGGTACAGTCTTGAGGACCGAATGGCCTACTCCTGCACCTATTTTCTATGTTTCTATACTCTGCTTTTCTATTTTTCCGACCACAGTGGATAGCTTCACATTTCTCCACATTATATTCCATTTGCCATGTTCTTGCCCACTCACTCAGTCTGTCTATATCCCCTTGAAGTCTCTTTGCATCCTCCTCACAACTTACATTCCCACCTAGCTTTGTATCATCAGCAAACTTGGATATATTACATTTGGTCCCTTCATCCAAATCATTGATACAGATTGTGAATAACTGGGGCCCCAGCACTGATCCCACTAGTTACAGCCCGCCAACCCGAAAATGACCCGTTTATTCCTACTCTCTGTGTTCTGTCCATTAACCAATCCTCAATCCATGCTGGTATAGTACCCCCAATCCCATGAACCCTAATTTTGTTCAATAACCTCTTGTGTGGCACCTTATCGAATACCTTCTGTAAATCCAAATACACCACATCCGCTGGTCCCTCTTATCTAGTTACAACCTCAAAAAGCTCTAACAGATTTGTCAAACATGATTTCCCTTTCATAAATCCGTGTTGACTCTGCCCAATCCTATTATTATTTTCTAAGTGCCCTGTTACCACGTCCTTAATAATAGATTCTAGCATTTTCCCTACTACTGATGTCAGGCTAACTGGTCTGTAATTCCCCGTTCTCTCTCTCCCTCCTTTCTTAAATAGTGGGATTACATTAGCTATCTTCCAATCCGTAGGAACCGTTCTAGAGTCTATGGAATTTTGGAAAATGACAACCACTATCTCAAGAGCCACTTCTTTCAAAACCCTAGCATGTAGGACATCAGGTCCAGGAGATTTATTGTCTTTCAGTCCCATTAATTGCTCTAGTACTATTTTTTTACTAATACTAATTTCTTTCAGTTCCTCATTCTCACTAGACCCTGGATACTCCACTATTTCCGGGAGGTTTTTTGGGTCTTCTTCTGTGAAGATGAAATGAAATAAAGTGTTATGTATGCAATAAAGGTACAAACAGTACTGTTTAACTGAACAAGGTACAACCTTGTTCCTGCTTTATTACGGTCCAAAGTGCCTGACTCACAAAATGGCTGGCCTTTTTTACCAGAGCAGCACCATGTGTGTGCTGCTCAGTGACCTCCAACAATGACACCATCTGGTGGCTACAAACAGCATGTACATACATGACAATACCCCCCTCTGAGATCTTATCACAGTCTTTCACAGGTTGAGACAGTCCGGTGCTTTACACTCCCGGGTTGACCATCTCAGTTCGATTCCGGCCTTGGGTGAATGTACGGAGTCTGTTGTGGCTGGTGGCTGGATGACTGACTTGTTGGGGGTGGCAGTGGCCATGTCAGGAATTGCAAGTCCATTTTTATTGAATAAGTCCGTGATGGAAATTCCGGGTTCACTGATGACCCTTGAGTCCACTGAAGGCTGCTGGTAGGTTGGTTGGTCGTCGACGGTTTCTTCGTCTGACTGCTCTGGCTCGTCTGTGTGCCTCAGCTTTGTCTGATCCATGTGTTTCCTGCAAGTTTACCCATTCTTGAGCTTAATAACAAATACTCTCTTGCCCTCGTTGACCGTACCAGCAATCCATTTGGGACCCTGACCATAATTCAACACATATACAGGTTCATTAACAGAAATCTCGCGTGACACAGTTGCGCGATCGTGGTACCCTTGTTGACTCTGTCTTCTGTATTCAACATGATTACTTAAATCCGGGTGTACAAGAGATAACTTGGTCTTAAGACCTCTTTTCTTCATGAGTTCAGCAGGCAAGACCCCTGTGAGTGTGTGGGGTCTTGTCCTGTAACTCAGCAGTATGCAGGACAAGCGGGTCTGCAGTGGCCCTTGGGTTACTCTCCTCATGCTTTGCTTGATCATTTGTACTGCACGTTCTGCTTGCCCGTTGGACACAGGCTTGAATGGTGCTGACCTTACATGTTTTATGCTGTTGAGTTTTACAAACTCCTGAAACTCCTGACTGGTGAAGTACGACCCATTGTCGCTATCCACTATGTCAGGCAGACTATGTGTCACGAACATGACATTGATATTCTCTATGTTTGCCGTGGACGGACTGGATGACATGATTATGCATTCTATCCACTTCGAATAAGCATCCACCACCACTAAAAACATCTTGCCCAGGAAGGGACCTGCAAAATCTACATGGATCCTGGACCAAGGTTTGAATGGCCACGACCACAGACTGAGCAGCGAATCCGCTGGTGCTTTGCTGAGCTGCATGTAAGTGTTGTACTGATGTACTCATGCTTCCAGCTCAGAATCAATTCCTGGCCACCATACGTGGGACCTGGCGATGGCCTTCATCATCACTAAACTTTATCCTTTATAATTTACAGAATTTACCAATATTTTGCAAAGATTCCTGATACCTTTCCCCTACAGAGGAGAAGAATCCCTTTCTGGACTTTTAAAATGAGTTTAAAGGGGGAGATGAAGTCTGCGGGGGATAAAAGGGGGTACATTCATGGAGACCCCCCCCACAGTGTTTGGACTTTTTGAAAAGAGAATTCAAAATGGACCTAAATTATAGAAGCCTGAGATCCCCTAAACATCTATGGGAAGAAGCATACCAATTTTAAGATTCTACAACATTTTGGCTGCAAAAAAGAGTTACTGAATACAGGAGGTGGGGCTAACCTCTGTGAAGCAAATTCGTGTATTAAAGATCCCAGACTGTCTGGGGGAACTGTGCAACACCAATTCACCCCCTTAGAGATAATCAAATTACCCAATTAAGCACAATGGAAATCATGGGCCCAACTAGATGGGATTTAGACAAGGTGATTAAATGTAGTATCTCCAAATTTGCAGATGACACTAAGTTGGGTGGCAGTGTGAGCTGCGAGGAGGATGCTATGAGGCTGCAGAGTGACTTGGATAGGTTAGGTGAGTGGGCAAATGCATGGCAGATGAAGTATAATGTGGATAAATGTGAGGTTATCCACTTTGGTGGTAAAAACAGAGACAGACTATTATCTGAATGGTGACAGATTAGGAAAACGGAAGGTGCAACGAGACCTGGGTGTCATGGTACATCAGTCATTGAAGGTTGGCATGCAGGTACATACAGCAGGCGGTTAAGAAAGCAAATGGCATGTTGGCCTTCATAGCGAGGGGATTTGAGTACAGGGGCAGGGAGGTGTTACTACAGTTGTACAGGGCCTTGGTGAGGCCACACCTGGAGTATTGTGTACAGTTTTGGTCTCCTAATCTGAGGAAGGACATTCTTGCTATTGAGGGAGTGCAGCGAAGGTTCACCAGACTCATTCCCGGGATGGCGGGACTGACATAGCAAGAAAGACTGGATCAACTGGGTTTGTATTCACTGGAGTTCAGAAGAATGAGAGGGGATCTCATAGAAACGTTTAAAATTCTGACGGATTTAGACAGGTTAGATGCAGGAAGAATGTTCCCAATGTTGGGGAAGTCCAGAACCAGGGGTCACAGTCTAAGGATAAGGGGTAAGCCATTTAGGACCGAGATGAGGAGAAACTTCTTCACCCAGAGAGTGGTGAACCTGTGGAATTCTCTACCACAGAAAGTTGTTGAGGCCAATTCACTAAATATATTCAAAAAGGAGTTAGATGTAGTCCTTACTACTAGGGGCATCAAGGGGTATGACGAGAAAGCAGGAATGGGGTACTGAAGTTGCATGTTCAGCCATGAACTCACTGAATGGCGGTGTAGGCTCAAAGGGCCGAATGGCCTACTCCTGCACTTATTTTCTATGTTTCTACGTTTCTATGGTCAGGAAACTGGACAATCCTAAAACAATGCAAACCCAGTGATAGCACATTCTCACACCCTAATCGAGTTATTGCTGACTAGCCCACCAAAAACACTGACAAAGGAGACATTTGAAAATCAATGGACAGAACAGTTTAAACAAAGCCCAAGAACTGATTTGGCGCAAAGATAAGGAAGCCTGTTTTAGTATAATTGAAGGCCTGTTCTGATATTTAGGTGTGCTTCTAGAGACACTATTAAGTTAGCAGTCTTGTTGCATAAGTTCTACACCAGCCTCGAAAAGTGGGACCCCGAAACATCGACGAAAGGAATCTCTAAAACCCAGAAGGACAGCACCACAACAGCAAACAGGCCGTCAAAACCACTATCGGAAAGTTGTGGACCATCGCGACCAATCAAACAGTCAATCGGAATCAACACGACAAAACCGAAGTAAAACCGAAGATTTTCCACTCTCCAAGCTGGTCCTATGCTACCAAGGGGTACAGACTACAGAACATGGACAACTAAGGCAAACCCCGGAGTTGGAACTGTCAAAAGGGGATTGGTGAGCATGGCCCCTGAAACCCCAGAGCTATAACTTAGTTAGTTCGGGGAATTGGGAGGGGGGCGAAGGCTGGGATAACTTGTGTAAATGTATCTGCATTCTCCTCTTTACCTCATTTCGAGTTTAAGCTGTATTCTTTTCCCCACAGGCTGTAATTTGACATTTTATTCAATGTGTTGTACCCCTCAGTGTGTATTGATATTAATATTCTGTGTGTGTTATTAAAGGTGTGCCTTTTACTTCTTTTTGGACACAATAAAGCCATACCTGCTTCCTATCTTGAAACCAATTGTCTGTCCAAGTCTGTCACAGTCCCTTCATAATTCCAGGGTCTAGAACCAAGGGTGTGGGAGCGATTCGGAACCACTCATATAAGATCAGAAGAGAAAGCTGACCCCCTGAAAACCACCACTTACATGTGTAACTCACGCACAAACTTCTCTCTCCCTTTCTTAGGCATTACAACTCGATTGCCCCACAATATGCAATCTACTTGAATAGACAGTTCATCCTTGCGACGAATGTACGGTTTGGCCTCCTCACACATTTGCTTAGGTATGGCAGACCAATCCCCTTTGAGGATGCAACCCTTTACCACTGATAATATCGGGTCCTGGTTGGTCCAGGTCTTAACTTGTTGAGCCGTGACAGGGTACCTTCACTCTCATTAACATTAAACCTGCCGGTTGTGGTGTTTCCACCTCCGGTGTGGGCAACGGCAACCGACTCAAAGCATCGGCACAACTCTCTGTGCCAGGTCTGTGGCGAATGACATAATCATAGGCAGATAATGTCAGTGCCCACCTTTGGATGCGGGATGAAGCGTTGGTATTGATACCTTTGCTCTCGGAAAACAACGAAATGAGCAGCTTATGATTGGTCTCTAATTCGAGCCTCAGACCGAACAGGTATTGATGTATCTTTTTAACACCGTACACACAAGCTAAAGCTTCTTTTTCTACCATACTGTCGGCTCTTTCGGCTTCAGACAAACTTTTGAATGCATACGCGACAGGTTGAAGTTTCCCCGACTCATTGGCTTGTTGTAACATGCAACCAATTCCACAGGCCAAAACTAAACATTTACATGGGTCATAATGTACCAGCAGCTTGTTCGAGCAAAGCAGATTGGTGGCTTTCTCAAAAGCTCTGTCTTGCGATGCGCCCCACACCCAGTTGTTGCCTTTTCTCAATAGTATGTGCAGTGGTTCAAGTAAGGTGCTCAATTTAGGTGGGAAGTTACCAAAGTAGTTGAGTAGACCCAGGAACGAACAGCTCTGTCACATTCTGCGGCTTGGGTGCATTCTTGATGGCTTTGGTTTTCACGTCAGTCGGTCTGATGCCATCAGCGGCGATTTTCCTGCCGAGGAATTCGACCTCCGGTGACATGAAGACGCACTTCAAGCGTTTCTGTCTGAGTCCCACTCTGTCCAAACACAGTAGAACCGCTTCCAGGTTGTTCAGATGTTCCTTGGAGTCATGACCGGGGATCAGGATGTCATCTTGGAACACAACGGTTCTGGGAACGGACTTCAGTCGACTTTCCATATTCCTCTGGAATATTGCTGCAGCCGAGCGAATTCCAAACGGGCTCCTGTGGTAAATAAACGGTCCTTTGTGCGTGTTAATGCACGTAAGTCTCTTCAGCGTCTCGACCAACTCCTGCGTCATATAGGCCGACGTCAAGTCCAGTTTTGTGAACCACTTCCCTCCGGCTAGCGTCGCAAACAAGTCATCAGCCTTCGGTAATGGGTACTGATCTTGTTTCAAAACCCTGTTGATTGTAGCCTTGTAGTCTCCACAGATTCTCACTGTGCCATCACTTTTCAGCACAGGAACAATGGGGCTGGCCCATTCATTAAATTAAACCGGTGATATGATCCCTTCACACTGGAGTCTGTCCAGTTCAATTTTGACCTTCTCCCTCATCATATACGGCACTGCCTGAGCTTTATGATGGACGGGTCTTGCATCTGAGTCCACGTGGATCTGCTCCTTGGCTCCCGTGGAGTTGCCAATACCCAATTCGAACAGCGAGGGGAACTTGCTCAATACTTGGTCACATGTATCTTCCTCCAACAACAACGCCTTTATGTCATTCCAGTCACATCTGATTTTCTCCAACCAGCTCCTGCCAAGCAGCATTGGGCCATTGCCTGGAACAATCCACAGCGGTATCTCGTGAACCGCACCGTTATATGACACATTGATTTGTGCACTGCCAAACACCTTTATCGTTTCTTTGGTGTACGTGCGTAGTTTGGCGTTAACAGGGCTCAGCCTGGGCCTCACAGTCTTAGCATTCCACAGCTTATTAAATCCCCCTCGTTCATGATCGATTGACTCGCCCCCGTGTCTAGTTCCATTGATACCGGTATCCCGTTAAACTTCACATCAATCAAAATTGGTTTATTCTTCGTTATGAAGGAGTACAGTCCATACACTTCCTCCTCTGGCATCTCGGATTGCGTATCCGGATCCGCGCTAGTCTGACTCTCATCCTCCACGTGGTGTGTCGCAGCACGCTTGCTCATCTGCGGACACTTGCGCTGGAGATGTCCCACTCTCAGACAGCCTTTGTAACTATATTGCTTAAATCAGCACTGCTGATGCCGGTGATTTCCCCCACAACATCAACACGGAGAAGTCGGATACATTCCCACTGGCGGAATTTTGGCGGCCACAGGTTTTGCGAACACAGCCGGATAGGCCCTGCCATGTGCTGCTCTGCCGAACGCTGAATAAATCGCATTTACAGTACTTGCCGAGGTTCGGTTCTTCACCGATATTTGCTTTAGACTCCTGTCCATCGTCATACATGATTGAGCGATCTGGATGGCCCTTTTTAAATCCCACTCCTCCACCACCAGAGGTTTGTGCAGGATCACCTCGTGGTTGATACCGATAACAAAGAAGTCCCGCAGCATGTCTGCCAACACCGTCCCGAACTTACACAGTCTCGCGAGACGTCTCAGGTCGGCAACGAATTCCACCGCGCTCTGGCCCTCCGATCGAACGTGTGTATAAAACCCGTATCTCGAGATGAAGCCATCATCTGGCTTGAGGTACTCCCAATGTACACAACTCCTCGTTCGTTTTCTCTGTTGGATCACTAGGCAGGAGTAGATTCTTTATCAGACGGTAGATCTTTGAACCGCACACAGTGAGGAACACGGCCCGGCACCGATCTGCATCGTCGACCCCCTTCATTTTGTTGGCCACGAAGTACTGGTTCAAACAGCTCACAAAGTCTGCCCAATCTTCTCCCTCCACGAATCGCTCTAAAAATCCAATCATGCTCATTTTGCAAACAAAGGTTCTTGTATTCTCGTCGCCAAATGTTATGTATGTAATAAAAGTACAGAGTACTGTTTAACTGAACAAGGTACAACCTTGCTCCTGCTTTATTACAGCCCAAAGTGCCTGACTCACAAAATGGCTGGCCTTTTATACCAGAGCAGCACCATGTGCTGCTGCTCAGTGGCCTCCAACAATGACGCCATCTGGTGACTACAAACAGCATGTACATACATGACATAAAGAAATAAAAACTTACTGATACGTCCTTACTACACAGTATAAATGCACACAAGGCCCATGCTTGAGAGAAGGTCAATCTGTGACCTGTCCTTTATTCCTTAGCACTCAAGTAATGAAGGTGGGTGGAGCTTCCCCTTTTATATCTGAAGGTCCAGGTTAGGAGTGTCTCCCACAAGTTCACCACCTAGTGGTCAGTGTTCTCACGGTATACAACTTAGGTCAGTTTATACATGGGTTACAATACTGGTTGAATACATGACATCACCTCCCCCCCCCAAAGTCTTATTGGGATCACAGGTTAAGTCCCTCTGGTGGTTTACGCTCCCTTGTAGAGCGCCTGAGTTGGGGCTCCGGTTGTTGGGCGCTGGCCTGAGTGTCTGCTGTTTGCAGTGCCTCAGGCCTGTCCGGACTGCCCACAGTGACTGGGCTCTCCTCCCTTTGGTTCCGGTGTTCGGTCACCTGTGGTGGAGTGAACTCTGTATCGTGTTCTTCCTCTGCTTCTTCTATGGGGTTGTTGAACCTCCTTTTTGTTTGATCCACATGTTTGCGGCAGATTTGTCCATTGGTAAGTTTAACTACCAGAATCCTATTCCCCTCTTTGGCAACCACAGTGCCTGCGAGCCATTTGGACCCTGCAGCGTAGTTGAGGACAAAAACAGGGTCATTTACATCAATACATCGCGCCCTCACATTCCTGTCATGGTAGTCATATTGTGACTGGCGCCTGCTCTCAACAATTTCTTTCATGGTGGGGTGTATAAGGGATAACCTGGTTTTGAGCGTCCTTTTCATTAGTAGCTCTGCGGGTGGAACCCCTGTGAGCGAGTGTGGTCGGGATCTATTGGCCAACAGGAGGCGTGATAAGTGGGTTTGTAGGGAACCCCCTTGGAATCTGAGCATCCCCTGTTTGATTATCTGCACTGCTCGTTCTGCCTGGCCGTTTGAGGCCGGCTTGAACGGTGCCGTTCTAACATGGTTAATTCCATTGCCTGCCATGAAGTCCTGGAATTCAGTGCTTGTGAAGCACGGGCCATTGTCACTGACCAAGATGACTGGTAGACTGTGGGTGGCGAACATTGCCCGTAGACTTTCTACCGTGGCAGAGGATGTGCTTGAATTTAAAATGTCACACTCGATCCATTTGGAGTAGGCGTCTACTACAACCAAAAGCATTTTTCCCCATGAAAGGACCTGCGTAGTCCACATGGATGTGTGACCAAGGCTTGGCGGGCCATGGCCAGGGGCTAAGGGGGGCTTCCCTGGGCGCATTGCCCAGCTGGGCACACGTGTTGCACCTGTGAAGACAAAGTTCCAGATCTGCGTCTATCCCTGGCCACCAAACGTGTGACTTGGCAATTGCCCTCATCGTGACAATGCCTGGGTGCTCATTGTGAAGTTCTCTGATGAACACCTCTCTGCCCATCTGGGGCATGACTACGTGGTTTCCCCACAGTAGGCAATCGGCCTGAATCGAGAGTTCATCCTTGCGCCTATGAAACGGTTTAAATTTCTCAGGGCATGCTCTGTACGTGGCTGCCCAGTCCCTATTCAGGACACATTTCTTGACTAGAGACAATAGCGGGTCTCTATTTGTCCAGACTTTAATCTGACGGGCTGTCACGGGTGAGCCTTCGTTTCCGAAAGCTTCAACAGCCATGACCATCTCAGCACCATGCTCGGTAGCCCCCTCAGTGGTGGCTAGTGGGAGCCTGCTGAGTGCATCGGCGCAGTTTTCGGTGCCCGGTCTGTGCCGAATTGTATAGTCATAGGCAGCTAACGTGAGTGCCCACCTCTGTATGCGGGCCAATGTGTTTGCATTTATGGCCTTGTTGTCGGCCAAAAGGGACGCTAGGGGTTTGTGATCTGTCTCCAGCTCAAATTTGCTGCCAAACAGGTACTGGTGCATTTTCTTTACCGCATATACACATGCAAGCGCCTCCTTTTCTACCATCCCGTAGCCCCTTTCTGCCTCGGACAGACTTCTGGAGGCATGAGCTACCGGCTGTAACTGACCCTTGGCATTGACATGCTGCAACACACACCCGACACCATAGGACGACGCATCGCACGTTAACACAAGTTTCTTACATGGGTCATATAGCGTTAACAGATTGTTGGAACATAACAAATTGTGTGTCTATTAAAAGCCCTTTCCTGGCTGTCCCCCCAGACCCATTCGCGACCTTTGCGTAGGCTCTAGCAGCGTGCTCAATTTGGGAAGAAAGTTACCAAAATAGTTCAGGAGCCCCAGGAACGAACGCAGCTCCGTCGTGTTCCGGGGTCTGGGTGCTCTCTGGATCGCTTCCGTCTTGGATGCAGTCGGGCTGATCCCGTCTGCTGCTACCCTCATCCCCAGGAATTCTACCTCTGGAGCTAGGAAGACGCACTTCGCCTTTTTCAGTCACAGCCCTACCCGGTCCAGTCTGCGTAGCACCTCCTCCAGGTTGTGGAGGTGTTCTTCAGTATCGTAACCCGTGATGAGGATGTCGTCCTGAAAAACCACCGTCCCTGGAATCGACTTGATGAGACTTTCCATATTTCGTTGGAAGATCGCGGCGGCCGAGCGAATCCCGAACGGACATCTGTTGTACTCAAACAACCCCTTGTGTGTCGTGATGGTGGTCAGCTTCTTCGATTCACTCGCCAGCTCCTGGGTCATGTAAGCTGAGGTCAGGTCCAATTTTGAAAAAAGTTTGCCACTGGATAGCGTCGCAAAGAGGTCCTCCGCTCTCGGTAGCGGGTACTGGTCTTGGAGTGACACCCGATTGATGGTGGCCTTGTAATCACCACATATCCTGACCGACCCATCCGCCTTGAGCACCGGCACAATCGGGCTCGCCCAGTCACTGAATTCGACTGGCGAGATGATGCCTTCCCTCAGCAGGCGGTCCAATTCACCTTCTATCTTTTCCCACATCACGTACGGCACCGCTCTGGCCTTGTGGTGTACTGGTCTGGCGTCCGGGTTTATGTGAATCACTACCTTGGTCCCCATGAAAGTGCCAATGCCGGGTTGAAATAATGAGTCAAATTTGTCCAGGACCTGTGAGCATGATACTCGCTCCACAGAGGAAATTGCATTGACATCGCCCCATTTCCAGTTCATGACAGCAAGCCAACTCCTCCCCAGTAGTGCGGGACCGTCCCCTGGGACAATCCAGAGTGGCAACCTGTTCTCCGAATCTTTGTGGGTCACGACTACCGTGGCGCTGCCTCGCACCGGAATGATCTGCTTTGTGTAAGTCCGTAGCTGTGCGTCAATCGGCGATAATTTTGGCCTCCTGGCCTTGGACGGCCACAACTTTTCAAACTATTTGATACCTATCAGGGACTGGCTGTCCCCCGTGTCTAGCTCCATTGATACTGGGATGCCATTGAGGAGCACTTTCATCATTATCGGTGGCGTCCTGGTGTATGAACTGTATACGTGCTCCACATGAACTCGCTGAACTTCAGCTTCCAGCGATTTCCCCCAGTGTTCATTTCTGCAATTTCTGCAGGTATTTTGCTCATCTCTGCAAACTCCGGCTGAATGTATGCCTCCACGCCTCCAGCATGAGCTGTTGTTTGAAACAAAAGGTCCCTTGCCAGTCTATCGTCCCTGACTGCCCCTGTGACTGTCCTTGAATGCGCCATTAACAGGTGTTGATGGCCCCATTACTGGCCGCATTGTCCCTTGCAATGGCGTGAATCGCTGTTCAGTTTGCCATTGTCTCTGTCGAACTCCCCCTCTGGGTTCGACTACATGTTGGGGCATGCCCGACTGCCCTTGTCTGCCTGGAGAACTGTGTGCTGCTTTAACAATGTTGAATCTCTGTCCCAACCATTCCTTAACACAGTACCTCTCGTCTGTTCTGCTGGTGGCCATGCTCGCGTGGTTTAAATCCCAGTTTCTTGTCGCCATTGATACGTCCTTACTATACAGTATAAATGCACACGAGGCCCATGCTTGAGAGAAGGTCAGTCTGTGACCTGTCCTTTATTCCTTAGCACTCAAGTGATGGAAGTGGGTGGAGCTTCCCCTTTTATACCTGAAGGTCCAGGTTAGGAGTGTCTCCCACAAGTTCACCACCTAGTGGTCATTGTTCTCACTGTACAACTTAGGTCAGATTATACATGAGTTACATTGCTGGTTGAATACATGACACTTACCTTGATCTCTGGGCGAATACGCTCAAACACCGTGATGTTCCCTCCAATATTTCCCAGGCAGTACGGACGCCTTGCCGTTCAGCATCCGTACAAACCAAATTTCATGGGAGCGGCACCAAGGGGGCGTTGCGAGCCTACCAAATTTGTTCCGAGCCGTGGACGCCACTTAACACTGACGGTCGGCTGTTGCTACCCGTAAGCCGCCTGGCAGGGTGCTAATGGGCGGCATTATAAAGGGAATTTCAACCTCAAAGTATTTGTTTAATTTCTCTGTCATTTCCTTATTCCCCATTATAATTTCTCTTCTCTCAGCCTGTAAGGGACCCACATTTACTTGCGTTAATCTTTTCCTTTTTACACAGCTATAGAAGCTTTTACACTCTGTTTTTATGACTCTCACTAGTTTACTCTCATTCTATTTTCCCTTTCTTTATCAATTTGTTGGTCCTTCTTTGCTGAATTCTAAAATCCTCTCAATCCTCAGGCTTATTGCTCTTTTTGGCAACATTATAAGCCTCGTCCTTTAATCTAATACTATCTTTAACTTCACTTGTTAGCCACGGTTGGATCACTTTTCTTGTGGGGATTTTGTACCTTAAAGTAATGCATGTTTGTTGTAAATTATGTATTAATTCTTTAAATTGCTGGTCTACCGTCATACCTTTTAATGTAGTTTCCCAATCTCTCTTAGCTAACCCTCCCCTCATAACTACTTGGTTCCTTTGTTTAGATTGTCATATTATGGTCACTCTTCCCTAAAGGCCCCTTTACTGCAAAGTTATTAATTAACCCTTTCCCATCGCACAATTCTAGATCTAAAATAGCCTGTTCCTTACTTGGTTCCTCAACATACTGATCTAGAAATCCAGCTTGTATACATTCGATGAATTCGTCCTCCATGCTATTACTGCAAATTTGGTTTGCCCAGTCTATATGTAGATTAAAGTCCCCCATGATTATTGTATTACCCTGGTTACATGCATCTCTAAGTTCCTGATTTATACTGTGCCCTACATTACCACTATTGTTTGGGGGCCTATAAACATCTCCCAACAATGTTTTCTGCCCCTTGCTGTTACTTAGCTTCACCCAAACTGATTCTACTTCCTGATTTTCTGAGCTAAGATACTTTGTCTGTACTGTCTTTATCCCATCCTTTGTTATCAGAGCTACCCCTTCTCTTTTTCCATTTTGCCTATCTCTTCTGAAAGTTAACTATACTGGAATATTGAGTTTCCAACCTTGGTCACTTTGCAACCACATCACCATGACGGCTAGTAGATCAAATCTATTAATTTCTATCTCCGCTATTAATCCATCTATTTTGTTGCAAATGCTTTGCGCATTCAGATATAGTGCTTTCAGCTTTTTTTTATTTTTCCCTGATGTCAGTAATGTCCTATGACCTTTGTTACTCTCTCTGTCCCTTCCTGACCCACTGCTTATTTTTACCCCAAACTCTACTCTGCTCCAGGGCCTTGACATTTCTCCTGCTGCTTTTAAATTTACTCTTTCATGAATTCTGCACTCCTCCCCTCCACCCCTTCATTAGTTTAAGGCCCTGTCTAATGCTTCAATTTTTCAATTTGCCAGGACACTGATTCCAACCCGGTTCAAGTGGAGCCCCTCCCAATGGAACCGCTCCCTCTTTCCCCAGTACTGGTGCCAGTGCCCCATGAAGCAAAAGCCCTGCCTCCCACACCACGCTTTGAGCCACACATTTCACTTTCTAATCTGCTTGTCCCTATATCAATTGGCGCGTGGTTCAGGTAACAATGCAGAAATTATTACCTGTGAGGTTCTGCTTTTTAATTTGGACCCCAACTCCTCAAACTCTTTCAGCAGAACTTCATTCCTAGTGCTACCTATTTCATTGGTTCCTACCATGTCAACTGGATCCTCCTCTTCCCACTCCAAGTTCTTCTTTAGCCAGAGGAGGAGGAAAAGGAAGTGGAGGAGGAGGAGGGCAGAGGAGGAAAAGGCGGAAGTGGAGGAGGAAGAAGAGGAGGAGGAGGCGATGGAGGAGAAGGAAGAGGAGAAAGTGGAAGAGGAAGAAGTGGAGGAGGAAGAAGATAACATAAAACATAAAAACAGATAGTAAAAGCTTTTACCGATATATAAAACGGAAAAGAGTGACTAAAGTAAATGTTGGTCCCTTAGAAGATGAGAAGGGGGATTTAATAATGGGAAATGTGGAAATGGCTGAGACTTTAACCAATTATTTTGCTTCGGTCTTCACAGTGGAAGACACAAAAACCATGCCAAAAATTGCTGGTCACGGGAATGTGGGAAGGGAGGACCTTGAGACAATCACTATCACTAGGGGGGTAGTGCTGGACAGACTAATGGGACTCAAAGTAGACAAGTCCCCTGGTCCTGATGAAATGCATCCCAGGGTATTAAAAGAGATGGCGGAAGTTATAGCAGATGCATTCGTTACAATCTACCAACATTCTCTGGACTCTGGGGAGGTACCAGCGGATTGGAAAGCAACTAATGTAACGCCTCTGTTTAAAAAAGGGGGCAGACAAAAGGCAGGTAACTATAGGCCGGTTAGTTTAACATCTGTAGTGGGGAAAATGCTTGAAACTATCATTAAGGAAGAAATAGCGGGACATCTGGATAGGAATAGTGCAATCAAGCAGACGCAGCATGGATTCATGAAGGAGAAATCATGTTTAACTAATTTACTGGAATTCTTTGAGGATATAACGAACATGGTGGATAGAGGTGTACCGATGGATGTGGTGTATTTAGATTTCCAAAAGGTATTCGATAAGGTGCCACACAAAAGGTTACTGCAGAAGATAAAGGTACGCGGAGTCAGAGGAAATGTATTAGCATGGTTCGAGAATTGGCTGGCTAACAGAAAGCAGAGAGTCGGGATAAATGTGTCCTTTTTAGGTTGGAAATCGGTGGTTAGTGGTGTGCCACAGGGATCGGTGCTGGGACCACAACTGTTTACAATATACATAGATGACCTGGAAGAGGGGACAGAGTGTAGTGTAACAAAATTTGCAGATGACACAAAGATTATGGGAAAGCGGGTTGTGTAGAGGACACAGGGGCTGCAAAGAGATTTAGATAGGTTAAGCGAATGAGGTAAGGTTTGGCAGATGGAATACAATGTTGGAAAGTGTGAGGTCATCCACCTTGGGAAAAAAAACAGTAAAAGGGAATATTATATGAATGGGGAGAAATTACAACATGCTGCGGTGCAGAGGGACCTGGGGGTCCTTGTGCATGAATCCCAAAAAGTTAGTTTGCAGGTGCAGCAGGTAATCAGGAAGGCGAATGGGATGTTGGCCTTCATTGCGAGAGGGATGGAGTACAAAAGCAGGGAGGTGTTGCTGCAGCTGTACAGGGTATTGGTGAGGCCGCACCTGGAGTACTGCGTGCAGTTTTGGTCACCTTACTTAAGGAAGGATATACTAGCTTTGGAGGGGGTACAGAGACGATTCACTAGGCTGATTCCGGAGATGAGGGGGTTACCTTATGATGATAGATTGAGTAGAATGGGTCTTTACTCAGAGTTCAGAAGGATGAGGGGTGATCTTATAGAAACATTTAAAATAATGAAAGGGATAGACAAGATAGAGGTAGAGAGGTTGTTTCCACTGGTAGGGGAGACTAGAACTAGGGGGCACAGCCTCAAAATACGGGGCAGCCAATTTAAAACCAGTTGAGAAGGAATTTCTTCTCCCAGAGGGTTGTGAATCTGTGGAATTCTCTGCCCAAGGAAGCAGTTGAGGCTAGCTCATTGAATGTATTCAAGTCACAGATAGGTAGATTTTGAACCAATAAGGGAATTAAGGTTTACGGGGAGCGGGCGGGTAAGTGGAGCTGAGTCCACGGCCAGATCAGCCATGATCTTGTTGAATGGCGGAGCAGGCTCGAGGGGCTAGATGGCCTACTCCTGTTCCTAATTCTTATGTTCTTATGTTCTTAAGAGGAGGGAAAGTGGAGGAGGAGGTGGAGGAAAAAGATGAAGTGGAGGATTAGGAAGTGGGGGGGGCAGAGGAGGAAGTGGAGGAATAGCAAGAGGGGGATGTGGAGGAGGAAGTGGAGGAAGAGGAAGGGAAGAAGAGGGGGCGTGGATCAGGAGGAAGAGAGGATGTGGAGGAGGAGGAAGGGGGCGTGGATGAGGAGGAAGTGGAGGAGGAGGAAGGGGGCGTGGGTGAGGAGGATGTGGAGGAGGAGGAAGGGGGCGTGGGTGAGGAGGAAGTGGAGGAGGAGGAAGGGGGGCGTGGGTGAGGAGGATGTGGAGGAGGAGGAAGGGGGCGTGGGTGAGGAGGAAGTGGAGGAGGAGGAAGGGGGCGTGGGTGAGGAGGAAGTGGAGGAGGAGGAAGGGGGCGTGGGTGAGGAGGAAGTGGAGGAGGAGGAAGGGGGCGTGGGTGAGGAGGATGTGGAGGAGGAGGAAGGGAGGCTGCACCCTAGACAGCCCCTTTGTGCTCCGGCCGTATTTAAAGAACTAATTCAAGAGCGATAACAGTAACCGTAACCCCAATTCCAGATGCACCAACAGTCCCACATCTCTTGAGAGAGGACAACACGTTCGTATTCCACGGAGCCACTGCCGCTCCCCCAGGGCAGCGCCTCAACAATCTTAGTAATCTGTTGGAGAAAAGATTGATGGAGTGCTGTGACATTCTGGAAGCCCCTTTGAACACAATCCAGAGCCATGATGACAACAATCCAAGTTTGCACCATCGCACTCAGACATTGGATGGAAGCTGCTTGTGTTGCAATGAAAACTCAGGCATCGACCATCAGACACTGTAACATGGTGGGTTCCACAGTAACGATTAACTGTTTTTCGCTACAGGATCAGTACCCGCTACCCAAGGCAGACGACCTATTAGCGACCCTGGCTGGAAGAAAGACGTTCACCAGGTTGGACCTGACCTCGGCCTACATGACGCAGGAGCTGGAGGAATCTTCGAAAGGCCTCACCTGTATCAACACGCACAATGGTCTGTTCATCTACAATAGATGCCCGTTTGGGATTCGTTCGGCCGCGGCTATTTTCCAACGGAACATGGAGAGCCTGCTAAAGTCGGTTCCACGTACCGTGGTCTTCCAGGACAACATACTGGTCACAGGTCGGACACCATCGAACACTTGCAGAACCTGGAAGAGGTTCTAAGTCGGCTAGATCGTGTGGGACTCAGGTTGAAATGCGCAAAGTGTGTTTTCTTGGCGCCAGAGGTCAAGTTCTTAGGAAAAAGAATCGCGGCAGACGGCATCAGACCCACCGACGGCAAGACGGAGGCCGTCAAGAACACGCCGAGACCACAGAATGTGACGGAGCTGCGGTCGTTCCTGGGACTCCTCAACTATTTTGGTCATTTCCTACCCGGGTTAAGCACCCTGCTAGAACCTCTACATGTGTTGCTACTGCGCAAGGGAGACATCTGGGTATGGGGGAAATCACAAGTGGCTGCTTTTGAGAAAGCCAGAAATCTGTTATGTTCCAACAAACTGCTTGTTCTGTATGACCCATGTAAACGTTTAGTGCTAGCTTGCGATGCGTCATACGGGGTCGGGTGTGTGTTACAATAGGCTAATGAATCGGGAACATTGCAACCGGTCGCCTAAGCATCCAGGAGTTTGTCCAAGGCCGAAAGGGCTTACCGCATGATTGAAAAAGACGCTCTGACATGCGTTTACGGGGTGAAAAAAAATGCACCAGTATCTGTTTGGTCTCAAGTTTGAGCTAGAAACTGACCAGAAGCCGCTCATATCGCTATTCTCAGAGAGCAAAGGGATTAATACCAATGCCTCTGCCCGCATCCAAAGATGGGCGCTCATGCTGTGTGCATACAACTATGTAATCCGCCACAGACCAGGCACAGAGAACTGCGCTGATGCTCTCAGTCGGCTACCATTGCCCACCACTGGGGCAGAAATGGCACAGCCTGCAGACTTGCTCTTGGTGATGGATGCATTCGAAAACGATCTGGACCAGTCAGGATCCTTTACTGTCCCTGGTTAAAAAAAAGTGTGTCCTCCATAGGAGCTGGTCCAGCGTCCCAGCGGAGATGCATGAAGAGATCAAGCCGTTCCAGCAGTGCAAAGACCAAATGTCCATACAGGCGGACTGTCTTTTGTGGGGTAATCGCGTGGTTTTGCCTAAGAAAGGCAGGGAAACGTTCATTTGCTACCTACACAGTACCCACCCAGGCATAGTAATGATGAAAGCTATGGCCAAGTCCCATGTGTGGTGGTCTGGCATCGACTCAGACTTAGAGGCATGCATGCGCCAATGCAACACTTGCTCTCAACTCATCAATGCGCCCAGAGAGGCACTGCTAAGTTTGTGGTCATGGCCCTCCAAACCGTGGTCTAAGATCCACGTTGACTTTGCGGGCCCATTCCTAGGCAAAATGTTCTTGGTTGTTGTAGATACTTATTCAAAATGGATTGAATGTGTAATAATGTCTTCAAGCACGTCCATTGCCATCATCGAAAACCTATGAGCCATGTTTGCCACACACGGCCTGCCGGATGTCTTTGTCAGCGACAATGGGCCGTGTTTCACCGGTGCTGAATTCAAGGAATGGGATCAAGCACATCACATCTGCCCCGTTCAAGCCCGCATCCAATGGCCAGGCTGAATGGGCAGTCCAAACCATCAAGCAAAGCTTGAAACGCGTGTCAGAAGGCTTCCTGCAGTCCCGCCTGTCCCGAGTCCTGCTCAGCTACCGCACCAGACCCCCCTCACTCACCGGGGTTCCCCCTGCCGAGCTGCTCATGAAAAGGGTGCTCAAAACAAGGCTCTTGTCCACCTGATCTCCATGATCACGTCGAGGGCAGGCGGCATCAACAAAGCATGTACCATGATCGCGCAAACTTGTCACGCGATATTGAAGTCAATGACCCTGTATTTGTACTCGACTATGGACATGGTCCCAAATGGCCTGCTGGCACTGTCACAGCCAAAGAAGGGAGTAGGGTGTTTCAGGTCAAACTTGCCAATGGACTAACTTGCAGAAAGCATTTGGACCAAACCAAACTGCGATTCACAAACAGCCACGAGCAACCCAAAGAGGACACCACCAACTTCGACCCTTCAACACACACACAAGTGGCAACCGACATCACGGTTGACCACGAAGCCGAACTCACCATCCCCAGCAGCCCAGCAAGGCCGGCTGTACAGCAGCCCAGCGAAGAACCAACCAACTCACCCACACCTGCATTTGTACCGAGATGATTGACAAGGGAGTGAAAAGCCCCAGATCGTCTCACCTTGTAAATAAGTGTACTATCGACTTTGGGAGGGAGTGATGTTATGTATGTAACCCTTGGCAATCTGTATCATACCACCAGAGGGTCTACCTGTTGGAGTCCCAAGGGATCCCAGCATCCCTTGGGAGCACCGTATATAAGCAGGCCTCCCACGCTGTACCAACACTCTGGAGTTTAATTAAAGGAGCTAAGGTCACACTTACTCATTGCATACAGTACTCAGTCGTATCACTTTATTATGAGTGTAACAGTGACCACCCCTTCCATGCTGGAAAGGATGGGCTCCAAGCTCTGCGTGAAGCCCTGTTCCAAGTTGGTGCCGGACTCCCGTCCGAGAGGCGGGAGTGCGTGGTTGGTGAGGCCTATAAAGGCCCAGCGGCAGCGAGAGGCGGCGGCAGTCCGAGAGGCGGGAGTGCGTGGTTGGTGAGGCCTATAAAGGCCCAGCGGCAGCGAGAGGCTTGACCTGTGCAGCTACAGCGGGGAGAGAAGGCAAAAAAGAAGTAGAAAGAAATCAAAAGGTGACGTCACAGCCAAGAGGGTAAGTGATTGGCTGGTGATTGGTGAGTAGTTTTTCTCTTTTTCTCTTTTCTTTTTCTCTTCTATAACAGTGAGTAACTTTTAACATTGTTGTTGCCAATTTAAGTGTATCTAAGGGTTAAGTCATGGCAGGAGAGCTCGGTCGGGTGTTATGCTCCTCCTGTACCATGTGGGAACTCAGGGACAACACCAGTGTTCCTGACGACTATGTGTGCGGGAAGTGTATCCACCTCCAGCTCCTGATGGTCCGCGTTGCGGAGTTGGAGCTGAGGGTGGATTTACTCTGGAGCATCCACGATGCTGAGAATGACGTGAGTATCACGTGTAGCGAGTTGGTCTTACCGCAGGAGAAGGGTCCACAGCCAACTAGGGAATGGAAGACCAGCAGGAAGAGTAGTGCAAGGAAGGGAGTGCAGGGGTCCCCTGCGGTCATCCCCCTGCAAAACAGATACACTGCTTTGAATACTGTTGAGGGGGATGACTCATCAGGGGAGAGCAGCAGCAGCCAAGTTCATGGCACCGTGGCTGGCTCTGCTGCACAGGAGGGCAGGAAAAAGAGTGGGAGAGCGATAGTGATAGTGGATTCAATTGTAAAGGGAATAGATAGGCGTTTCTGCGGCCGCAACCGAGACTCCAGGATGGTATGTTGCCTCCCTGGTGCAAGGGTCAAGGATGTCTCGGAGCGGGTGCAGGACATTCTAAAAAGGGAGGGAGAACAGCCAGTTGTCGTGGTGCACATTGGTACCAACGACATAGGTAAAAAAAGGGATGAGGTCCTACGCAACGAATTTAAGGAGCTAGGAGCTAAATTAAAAAGTAGGACCTCAAAAGTAGTAATCTCAGGATTGCTACCAGTGCCACGTGATAGTCAGAGTAGGAATCGCAGGATAGCGCAGATGAATACGTGGCTTGAGCAGTGGTGCAGCAGGGAGAGATTCAAATTCCTGGGGCATTGGAACCGGTTCTGGGGGAGGTGGGACCAGTACAAACCAGACGGTCTGCACCTGGGCAGGACCGGAACCAATGTCCTAGGGGGAGTGTTTGCTAGTGCTGTTGGGGAGGATTTAAACTAATATGGCAGGGGGATGGGAACCAATGCAGGGAGACAGAGGGAAACAAAAAGGAGGCAAAAGCAAAAGACAGAAAGGAGATGAGGAAAAGTGGAGGGCAGAGAAACCCAAGGCAAAGAACAAAAAGGGCCACTGTACAGCAAAATTCTAAAAGGACAAAGGGTGTTAAAAAAACAAGCCTGAAGGCTTTGTGTCTTAATGCAAGGAGTATCCGCAATAAGGTGGATGAATTAACTGTGCAAATAGATGTTAACAAATATGATGTGATTGGGATTACGGAGACGTGGCTCCAGGATGATCAGGGCTGGGAACTCAACATCCAGGGGTATTCAACATTCAGGAAAGATAGAATAAAAGGAAAAGGAGGTGGGGTAGCATTGCTGGTTAAGGAGGAAATTAATGCAATAGTTCGGAAGGACATTAGCTTGGATGATGTGGAATCTATATGGGTAGAGCTGCAGAATACCAAAGGGCAAAAAACGTTAATGGGAGTTGTGTACAGACCTCCAAACAGTAGTAGTGATGTTGGGGAGGGCATCAAACATGAAATTAGGGGTGCGTGCAATAAAGGTGCAGCAGTTATAATGGGTGACTTTAATATGCACATAGATTGGGTTAACCAAACTGGAAGCAATACGGTGGAGGAGGATTTTCTGGAGTGCATAAGGGATGGTTTTCTAGACCAATATGTTGAGGAACCAACTAGGGGGGAGGCCATCTTAGACTGGGTGTTGTGTAATGAGAGAGGATTAATTAGCAATCTCGTTATGCGAGGCCCCTTGGGGAAGAGTGACCATAATATGGTGAAATTCTGCATTAGGATGGAGAATGAAACAGTTAATTCAGAGACCATGGTCCAGAACTTAAAGAAGGCTAACTTTGAAGGTATGAGGCGTGAATTAGCTAGGATAGATTGGCGAATGATACTGAAGGGGTTGACTGTGGATGGGCAATGGCAGACATTTAGAGACCGCATGGATGAACTACAACAATTGTACATTCCTGTCTGGCGTAAAAATAAAAAAGGGAAGGTGGCTCAACCGTGGCTATCAAGGGAAATCAGGGATAGCATTAAAGCCAAGGAAGTGGCATACAAATTGGCCAGAAATAGCAGCGAACCCGGGGACTGGGAGAAATTTAGAACTCAGCAGAGGAGGACAAAGGGTTTGATTAGGGCAGGGAAAATGGAGTACGAGAAGAAGCTTGCAGGGAACATTAAGACGGATTGCAAAAGTTTCTATAGATATGTAAAGAGAAAAAGGTTAGTAAAGACAAACGTAGGTCCCCTGCAGTCAGAATCAGGGGAAGTCATAACGGGGAACAAAGAAATGGCGGACCAATTGAACAAGTACTTTGGTTCGGTATTCACTGAGGAGGACACAAACAACCTTCCGGATATAAAAGGGGTCGGAGGGTCTAGTAAGGAGGAGGAACTGAGGGAAATCCTTATTAGTCAGGAAATTGTGTTGGGGAAATTGATGGGATTGAAGGCCGATAAATCCCCAGGGCCTGATGGACTGCATCCCAGAGTACTTGAGGTGGCCTTGGAAATAGTGGATGCATTGACAGTCATTTTCTAACATTCCATTGACTCTGGATCAGTTCCTATGGAGTGGAGGGTAGCCAATGTAACCCCACTTTTTAAAAAAGGAGGGAGAGAGATAACAGGGAATTATAGACCGGTCAGCCTGACATCGGTAGTGGGTAAAATGATGGAATCAATTATTAAGGATGTCATAGCAGTGCATTTGGAAAGAGGTGATATGATAGGTCCAAGTCAGCATTGATTTGTGAAAGGGAAATCATGCTTGACAAATCTTCTGGAATTTTTTGAGGATGTTTCCAGTAGAGTGGACAAGGAAGAACCAGTTGATGTGGTATATTTGGACTTTCAGAAGGCTTTCGACAAGGTCCCAAACAAGAGATTAATGTGCAAAGTTAAAGCACATGGGATTGGGGGTAGTGTGCTGACATGGATTGAGAACTGGTTGTCAGACAGGAAGCAAAGAGTAGGAGTAAATGGGGACTTTTCAGAATGGCAGGCAATGACTAGTGGGGTACCGCAAGGTTCTGTGCTGGGGCCCCAGCTGTTTACACTGTACATTAATGATTTAGACGAGGGGATTAAATGTAATATCTCCAAATTTGCGGATGACACTAAGTTGGGTGGCAGTGTGAGCTGCGAGGAGGATGCTATGAGGCTGCAGAGCGACTTGGATAGGTTAGGTGAGTGGGCAAATGCATGGCAGATGAAGTATAATGTGGATAAATGTGAGGTTATCCACTTTGGTGGTAAAAACAGAGAGACAGACTATTAGCTGAATGGTGACAGATTAGGAAAAGTAGAGGTGCAACGAGACCTGGGTGTCATGGTACATCAGTCATTGAAGGTTGGCATGCAGGTACAGCAGGCGGTTAAGAAAGCAAATGGCATGTTGGCCTTCATAGCGAGGGGATTTGAGTACAGGGGCAGGGAGGTGTTGCTACAGTTGTACAGGGCCTTGGTGAGGCCACACCTGGAGTATTGTGTACAGTTTTGGTCTCCTAACCTGAGGAAGGACATTCTTGCTATTGAGGGAGTGCAGCGAAGGTTCACCAGACTGATTCCCGGGATGGCGGGACTGACCTATCAAGAAAGACTGGATCAACTGGGCTTGTATTCACTGGAGTTCAGAAGAATGAGAGGGGATCTCATAGAAACGTTTAAAATTCTGACGGGGTTAGACAGGTTAGATGCAGGAAGAATGTTCCCAAATGTGGGGAAGTCCAGAACCAGGGGACACAGTCTAAGGATAAGGGGGAAGCCATTTAGGACCGAGATGAGGAGGAATTTCTTCACCCAGAGAGTGGTGAACCTGTGGAATTCTCTACCACAGAAAGTTGTTGAGGCCAATTCACTAAATATATTCAAAAAGGAGTTAGATGAAGTCCTTACTACTAGGGGAATCAAGGGGTATGGTGAGAAAGCAGGAATAGGATACTGAAGTTGCATGTTCAGCCATGAACTCATTGAATGGCGGTGCAGGCTAGAAGGGCCGAATGGCCTACTCCTGCACCTATTTTCTATGTTTCTATGTTTCTATGTTTCTGTGCTCCTCAACATTGAATGCAGGCTTTCTGGCAGGCTTTCCAGTGCACCAAGAATTGGGGTATGTACACCCATCAGCCATCTTCTATATGCTGGAAATCTCAGCAGGTCAAGATTTCCAGCATTTTCTGTTTTTATTTCAGATTCCAGCATCTGCAGTATTTTGCTTTTGTATTAGCCTTCTTCTATAGCCTAGCGCATCAAAATCCTCATCTGCGTCCTCTGCAGCAGAACCCATATATGACCTCGCCCTCCGGTGAGCTGCCACCTATTCTTCTTTCCCGTCACTCTGGCTCCTGCGCACTTATGTTCGTGTCTCACCACATACAGATCCCTCCTTTATCCTAGCCTCTGAACTCCGCGCAGTGTCAGTATCTGAGCTGGGGGCTGCCACTGTGAAATCGAGTGACAGTGTGTCTTCCTGCCCTTCCTCCACTACCGGGTCGGGTTGCAGTTGTTGGGGATCTGAAATGAGAAAGGCCCAAGGGTCGGGTTGTGCTGAGGTTGGGGGGGAAAGCAAGAGGTGCATGTTTACACCATCTGCAGCATGTCAATCAGAAGAGGTTGTGGGTTGATGGAGAAGTGGGATGTGAGCAGGAGGATTAGGTATGAGGATACCGTCATCTTCAATGGATCCTGCTCACCACTGGCCGCGGCCTCAGCAATGGCCCTTTCCCACAATGGCCAGCACTGTCTCCTCCATGGGAGCTAGAGCATGCAGGGGCACATCTCCCGCTCAGGTTAGTTCATGCTGCCTCCGGTTAGGCGCCATCTTCTCCGGCAAGTGAGAGGGAAATGTGTCAATGAGTGTCGTGGACAAACTGGGTGATGTGATTGTCATGGTTGAATAGCTGGTAGTGTGTGCAAGCTGTGAGATGTGGGTGTGAGTCTTGCAACACTGCTAAATGTGTGAGGTAAAACATATCATCATCATCATAGGCAGTCCCTCGGAATCGAGGAAGACTTGCTCCACTCTAAAAATGAGTTCTTAGGTGGCTGAACAGTCCAATATGGGAATTACAGTCTCTGTCACAGGTGGGACAGACAGTGGTTGAGGGAAGGGGAGGGTGGGACTGGTTTGCCGCACGCTCCTTCCGCTGCCTGCGCTTGGTTTCTGCATGCTCTCGGCGACGAGACTCGAGCTGCTCAGCGCCCTCCCGGATGCTCTTCCTCCACTTAGGGCGGTCTTTGACCAGGGTCTCCCAGGTGTCAGTGGGGATGTTGCACTTTATCAGGGAGGCTTTGAAGGTGTCCTTGTAACGTTTCCTTTGCCCACCTGGGGCTCGCGTGCTGTGTAGGAATTCCAAATAGAGTACTTGCTTTGGGAGTCTCGTGTCAGGCATGCGAACAATGTGGCCCGCCCAGCAGAGCTGTTCGAGTGTGGTCAGTGCTTCGATGCTGGGGATGTTAGTCTGATCGAGGACACTAATGTTGGTGTGTCTGTCCTCCCAGAGAATTTGCAGGATCTTGCGGAGACATCATTGATGGTATTTCTCCAGCGATTTGAGGTGTCTACTGTACATGGTCCATGTCCCTGAGCCATACAGGAGGGTGGGTATTAGATTTGAGGGCCTGGTCTTTGAACACTCTCTTCCTCAGGTGGCTGAAGGCTGCACTGGCGCACTGGAGGCGGTGTTGAACTTCGTTGTCGATGTCTGCCCTTGCTGATAGGCTCCCGAGGTATGGAAAGTGGTCCACGTTGTCCAGGGCCGCGCCGTGGATCTTGATGACTGCAGGGCAGTGCTGTGTGGTGGGGTCAGGTTGGTGGAGGACCTTTGTCTTACGGGTGTTTAGTGGTTTAGTGTAAGGTCCATGCTTTCGTACGACTCAGTGAAGATGTTGACTATGACTTGGAGTTCAGTCTGAATGTGCGCAGATACAAGCGTCGTCCGCATACTGTAGTTCGACGAGAGGATAGGACAGTCTTGGATCTGGCCTGGAGATGACAAAGGTTGAACAGGTTCCCATTGGTTCTGTAGTTTAGTTCACTGCAGCAGAGTTTGTGGAGTGTGAGATGTAGCATGGCAGCGAGGAAGATATAGAAGAGGGTTGGCGTGATGACACAGCCCTGCTTGACCCCGGTCCAGATGTGGATTGGGTCTGTGGTGGATCCGTTGATCAGGATCACGGCCTGCATGTCGTCGTGGAGCAGGCGGAGGATGGCGCCAAACATTTTGGGGCAGCCGAAACGGAAGAGGACGCTCCATAGACCCTCGTGGTTAAGTGTCAGAGGCCTTTGTAAGGTCAAAGAAGGCCATGTACAAGGGTGGGTGCTGTTCCCTGCATTTCTCTTGCAGTTGCCGCGCCGTAAAGATCATGTCCGTTGTGCCCCGTAGTAGACGGAATCCACATTGTGACTTCAGGAGGAGCTCCTCGGCCACAGGGAGATGATTGAGGAGGACTCTAGCGATGACTTTCCCAGTGGCTGATAGCAGGGAGATTCCCCTGTAGTTGCCGCAGTCGGACTTGTCCCCTTATTTAAAGATGGTCACGATCACTGCATCGCTGAGATTTCCTGGCATGCTCTCCTCTTTACAGATGAGAGAGATGAGCTCATGCATTTGTGCCAGTAGTGCCTCTCCGCCATACTTTAGTGCCTCAGAGGGGATTCTATCCGCTTCCGATGCCTTGTGGTTCTTGAGCTGACGGATGGCCCTTTTCTACCTCGTGCAGGGCTGGGGTTTTGCTGAGATGGTGGCGGGTAGCATGCTGCGGGATGGAGTCGAGAACACTCGAGTCAAAGGCAGAGTCTCGATTGGGGAAATCTTCGAAGTGCTCCTTCCAGCGGGCCCTGACTGCCTCGTATATAGGTATGAGTCCTGATTGATAGAGATTGTTCATAGGTGAGTGATGGGGGTATGGTGCATCGAGCAGTCTGTGAGGTGCAGTTGGTGGGATATGGATTTGAAGATGCATTCACTGACCTTGACCACTCATGTGAGGTCATTAAACTTCTTGTGGCCCAAGATCCAGCTCCTCAGGACCACACTCCTGACATTAAGCTCCACGGCTATCTGGTCCCACTGCCTTCTCAATGTGTGTCTGGCGGGTCGAGGGTCCAGGGCAGGGTCAAAGGTCCTGTGCAGGGCCGAAGGTTCCGAGCAGGGTCAAGGGTCCTGGGCAGGGCCGAAGGTTCTGAGCAGGGTCAAGGGTCCTGGGCAGGGCCGAAGGTTCTGAGCAGGGTCGAGGATCCTGGGCAGAGCCGAAGGTCCAGGGCAGGGCTGACGGTTCCGGGCAGGGTCAAGGGTCCTGTGCAGGGCCGAAGGTTCCGAGCAGGGTCAAGGGTCCTGGGCAGGGCCGAAGGTTCTGAGCAGGGTCAAGGGTCCTGGGCAGGGCCGAAGGTTCTGAGCAGGGTCAAGGGTCCTGGGCAGAGCCGAAGGTTCCGAGCAGGGTCAAGGGTCCTGGGCAGAGCCGAAGGTTCCGAGCAGGGTCAAGGGTCCTGGGCAGGGCCGAAGGTTCTGAGCAGGGTCAAGGGTCCTGTGCAGGGCCGAAGGTTCCGAGCAGGGTCAAGGGTCCTGGGCAGGGCCGAAGGTTCTGAGCAGGGTCAAGGGTCCTGGGCAGAGCCGAAGGTTCCGAGCAGGGTCAAGGGTCCCGGGCAGAGCCGAAGGTTCCGAGCAGGGTCAAGGGTCCTGGGCAGGGCCGAAGGTTCTGAGCAGGGTCAAGGGTCCTGTGCAGGGCCGAAGGTTCCGAGCAGGGTCAAGGGTCCTGGGCAGGGCCGAAGGTTCTGAGCAGGGTCAAGGGTCCTGGGCAGAGCCGAAGGTTCCGAGCAGGGTCAAGGGTCCTGGGCAGAGCCGAAGGTTCCGAGCAGGGTCAAGGGTCCTGGGCAGGGCCGAAGGTTCTGAGCAGGGTCAAGGGTCCTGTGCAGGGCCGAAGGTTCCGAGCAGGGTCAAGGGTCCTGGGCAGGGCCGAAGGTTCTGAGCAGGGTCAAGGGTCCTGGGCAGAGCCGAAGGTTCCGAGCAGGGTCAAGGGTCCTGGGCAGAGCCGAAGGTTCCGAGCAGGGTCAAGGGTCCTGGGCAGAGCCGAAGGTTCTGAGCAGGGTCAAGGGTCCTGGGCAGAGCCGAAGGTTCTGAGCAGGGTCAAGGGTCCTGGGCAGAGCCGAAGGTTCTGAGCAGGGTCAAGGATCCTGGGCAGAGCCGAAGGTCCAGGGCAGGGCTGACGGTTCCGGGCAGGGTCGAGGGTCCCGGATGGGCACGAGGGTCCTGGGCAGGGCCGAAAGTTCCCAGCAGGGACAAAGGGTCCCATTTCCCACCTGGAATGGAGGGAGAGTGCAATGTTCTGGGCACTGGAGCAGTAATAGAGCTGTCAGAATTGAAGACTGAGTAAATAACGAGAGCAACACTCCCGCTTCATTAAAGGTCAGGCAAACAATCCTTTTCTGGTAGAAATTGCAGCAGGAAACCACCGGAAATGATACAATCAATGAAGTAAAGGACACGAATCACATCATCAATTAAGTAGAAACAAGACAAACCATTATTATTAATAAAAGCAGGCAAGAATACCAGGAAACAAATGACCTGGAATCACACAAGAAACTATTATTTAAAGGTTAGATGAAGACAAATGATTGTAATAAACAGACAAGCTGCACAGACAGTGAGGTGAAGGGACGAGTGCACACCGCAGTCTATCCGGGAGTTTGAGGTGAAGGATTGTATGGGACAACAAGAGCAAAGTGGTGATTGAAACAAGCAGAGAGGTTTGGGCAAAACTGATTTTTCGTTTGCCATCTGAGAATGAGAGAGCGACGGACAGAGAGAAACATAAAGATGCAAACAGAAACAGACTGACAGAGAGAGAAATAGACAGAGAGAGAGACAGATAGAGAAACAGACATAGAGAGAGAGAGAGACAGACAGATAGACAGCGAGAAAGACAGACAGACAGAGAGACAGACAGATAGAGAGACAGACAGAGAGAGAGAGAGACAGACAGAGAGAGAGACAGATAGAGAAACAGACATAGAGAGAGAGAGAGAGAGACAGACAGATAGACAGCGAGAAAGACAGACAGACAGAGAGACAGACAGATAGAGAGACAGACAGAGAGAGAGACAGACAGAGAGAGAGAGAGACAGACAGAGAGAGAGACAGATAGAGAAACAGACATAGAGAGAGAGAGAGACAGACAGATAGACAGCGAGAAAGACAGACAGACAGAGAGACAGACAGATAGAGAGACAGACAGAGAGAGAGAGAGACAGACATATAGACAGAGAGACAGACAGATAGAGAGACAGACAGAGAGAGAGAGAGACAGACAGACAGCGAGAAAGACAGACAGACAGACAGAGAGACAGACAGATAGAGAGACAGACAGAGAGAGAGACAGACAGACATATAGACAGAGAGACAGACACAGAGACAGACAGACAGAGAGACAAACAGATAGAGAGACAGACAGAGAGACAGATAGACAGAGAAACAGAGACAGATAGGTAGACAGACAGAGAAATAAACAGACAGACAGAGAGACAGACAGTCAGACAGAGAGATAGACAGACAGAGAGATAAACAGACAGAGAGAGATAGACAGACAGAGAGAGAGAGATAGACAGAGACACAGACAGACAGACAAATAGATAGACAGACAGAGAAATAAACAGACAGACAGAGAGACAGAGAGAGAGATAGACAGACAGACAGACAGATGGAGAGACAGACAGACAGAGACAGACAGAGAGATAGACAGAGAAACAGACAGACAGATAGACAGACAGAGAAATTAACAGACAGACAGAGAGAGAGACAGACAGACAGACACAGAGAGAGACAGACTGACAGAGAGTCAGACAGATAGAGAGACAGAGAGAGAGACAGACAGACAGACAGACAGAGACAGAAAGAGAGAGAGAGACAGACAGAGAGACAGACAGAGAGAGAGCCACAGATAGAGACAGATAGACTGGTGTGCAACCAAGTGGTTGAGAGGCGTTGGTGGAAGATGGGGTGACCGAGGGTGTTGTGAGCTGTGGAGGAAGAGGAGAGATACGAACATTGTTACAAGGTGCATCATTAGGAACTTTGACCAGAGCAGGTTATGGGGAATCAGGAAGAGATTAAGGGCATTGTATTCAAAGTGTTTACAGTAAGCAAATTGTAGAACAACATCAGTGGATATGAGTCCTGAGAGTTCAAAGGTAAGACACAGGAGCTGAAGAACTGATCCTTCACTAGGGTGAGAAGTTAAACTGAGGTCCCATCTAGTGGTTCAGGTGGATGTTAAAGATTCCAGGGTAACACTGGAAGAGGAGTGAGTTCTCCCAATGTCCTGGGGCCAAGATTTCTCCCTCAACCAATACCAAAATCAGATTAACTGGTCATTTATCTTATTGATGTTTGTGGGATCGTCCTGTGCAAATGGGCTGCTACATTTCCTACATAATACCAGTTACTGCACTTCGCAAGGGAGTCACTGCAGGTAAGGTGCTTGGGAGGTTTCTGACTGTTGTGATACGGGGCTCGATAATGCCTCATCACTCTTTACCCAGTGAACAGTTTGTTGCTGGTGTTCTATGCCTCCACTCGAGTGAGCAGACCGACAGTAGGATGAGTTTACAGTGAATATTGCTGGGTCTGGATGGAGCTTTTCCAGTTCCAGTTTGCACAGTTTCCATGGAGACGGTAAAGCAGGACTGAGAGTCTTGTGGTTCAGACATTTGTTGCTGAGCTGCCTGCGATGGAGAAGTAGAGTCCATGATGTCAAGGAGGCCAATGACTGAGTGAAAGAGAGGGACAGATATATCACACTGGGAAATGAACAGAAAAAATGTTTAGGGAGTCAGCAAACACCAGGTAGCTAAACTGCCAGCTGAGGTAGTTCTGAGGGTGACTTTCCGAAGCAAGAATGATCAAGGGTGTGGTGTGGGCTCAGTCCCCTTCCAGCTAGGGCTGAGTACCCTTCCAGCTGGGACTCAGTCCCCTTCCAGCTGGGACTCAGTCCCCTTCCAGCTGGGACTCAGTCCCCTTCCAGCTGGGACTCAGCCACCTTCCTGCTGGGGCTCAGTCCCCTTCCAGCTGGGGATCAGTCCCCTTCCAGCTGGGACTCAATCCCCTTCCTGCTGGGGCTCAGTCCCCTTCCAGCTGGGGCTCAGTCCCCTTCCAGCTGGGACTCAGTCCCCTTCCAGCTAGGACTCAGTCCCCTTCCTGCTGGGACTCAGTCCCCTTCCAGCTGGGACTCAGTCCCCTTCCAGCTGGGACTCAGTCCCCTTCCAGCTGGGACTCAGTCCCCTTCCTGCTGAGACAGTCCCCTTCCTGCTGGGGCTCAGTCCCCTTCCAGCTGGGACTCAGTCCCCTTCCTGCTGGGACTCAGTCCCCTTCCAGCTAGGACTCAGTCCCCTTCCTGCTGGGACTCAGTCCCCTTCCAGCTGGGACTCAGTCCCCTTCCTGCTGGGGCTCAGTCCCCTTCCAGCTGGGACTCAGTCCCCTTCCAGCTGGGACTCAGTCCCCTTCCAGCTGGGACTCAGTCCCCTTCCAGCTGGGACTCAGTCCCCTTCCAGCTGGGGCTGAGTCCCCTTCCCACTGGGGCTGAGTACCCTTCCAGCTGGGGCTGAGTCCCCTTCCAGCTGGGACTCAGTCCCCTTCCAGCTGGGGCTGAGTCCCCTTCCCGCTGGGGCTGAGTCCCCTTCCAGCTGGGACTCAGTCCCCTTCCAGCTGGGGCTGAGTCCCCTTCCCGCTGGGGCTGAGTACCCTTCCAGCTGGGACTCAGTCCCCTTCCAGCTGGGGCTCAGTCCCCTTCCAGCTGGGACTCAGTCCCCTTCCAGCTGGGACTCAGTCCCCTTCCAGCTGGGACTCAGTCCCCTTCCAGCTGGGACTCAGTTCCCTTCCAGCTGGGACTCAGTCCCCTTCCAGCTAGGACTCAGTCCCCTTCCAGCTGGGGCTCAGTCCCCTTCCAGCTGGGACTCAGTCCCCTTCCAGCTAGGACTCAGTCCCCTTCCTGCTGGGACTCAGTCCCCTTCCAGCTGGGACTCAGTCCCCTTCCAGCTGGGACTCAGTCCCCTTCCAGCTGGGACTCAGTCCCCTTCCTGCTGAGACAGTCCCCTTCCTGCTGGGGCTCAGTCCCCTTCCAGCTGGGACTCAGTCCCCTTCCTGCTGGGATTCAGTCCCCTTCCAGCTGGGACTCAGTCCCCTTCCAGCTGGGACTGTGTCCCTTTCCCGCTGGCGCTGACTTCCCTTCCAGCTGGGGCTCAGTCCCCTTCCAGCTGGGGCTCAGTCCCCTTCCAGCTGGGACTCAGTCCCCTTCCAGCTAGGACTCAGTCCCCTTCCTACTGGGACTCAGTCCCCTTCCAGCTGGGACTCAGTCCCCTTCCAGCTGGGACTCAGTCCCCTTCCTGCTGAGACAGTCCCCTTCCTGCTGGGGCTCAGTCCCCTTCCAGCTGGGACTCAGTCCCCTTCCTGCTGGGATTCAGTCCCCTTCCAGCTGGGACTCAGTCCCCTTCCTGCTGGGGCTCAGTCCCCTTCCAGCTGGGACTCAGTCCCCTTCCTGCTGGGATTCAGTCCCCTTCCAGATGGGACTCAGTCCCCTTCCAGCTGGGACTGTGTCCCTTTCCCGCTGGCGCTGACTTCCCTTCCAGCTGGGGCTCAGTCCCCTTCCAGCTGGGGCTCAGTCCCCTTCCAGCTGGGACTCAGTCCCCTTCCAGCTAGGACTCAGTCCCCTTCCAGCTAGGACTCAGTCCCCTTCCTGCTGGGACTCAGTCCCCTTCCAGCTGGGACTCAGTCCCCTTCCTGCTGAGACAGTCCCCTTCCTGCTGGGGCTCAGTCCCCTTCCAGCTGGGACTCAGTCCACTTCCTGCTGGGATTCAGTCCCCTTCCAGCTGGGACTCAGTCCCCTTCCAGCTGGGACTGTGTCCCTTTCCCGCTGGCGCTGACTTCCCTTCCAGCTGGGGCTCAGTCCCCTTCCAGCTGGGGCTCAGTCCCCTTCCAGCTGGGATTCAGTCCTCTTCCAGCTGGGACTCAATCCCCTTCCTGCTGGGGCTCAGTCCCCTTCCAGCTGGGGCTCAGTCCCCTTCCAGCTGGGATTCAGTCCTCTTCCAGCTGGGATTCAGTCCTCTTTCAGCTGGGATTCAGTCCTCTTCCAGCTGGGATTCAGTCCTCTTCCAGCTGGGACTCAATCCCCTTCCTGCTGGGGCTCAGTCCCCTTCCAGCTGGGACTCAGTCCCCTTCCTGCTGAGACAGTCCCCTTCCTGCTGGGGCTCAGTCCCCTTCCAGCTGGGACTCAGTCCCCTTCCTGCTGGGATTCAGTCCCCTTCCAGCTGGGACTCAGTCCCCTTCCAGCTGGGACTGTGTCCCTTTCCCGCTGGCGCTGACTTCCCTTCCAGCTGGGGCTCAGTCCCCTTCCAGCTGGGGCTCAGTCCCCTTCCAGCTGGGATTCAGTCCTCTTCCAGCTGGGACTCAATCCCCTTCCTGCTGGGGCTCAGTCCCCTTCCAGCTGGGGCTCAGTCCCCTTCCAGCTGGGATTCAGTCCTCTTCCAGCTGGGATTCAGTCCTCTTTCAGCTGGGATTCAGTCCTCTTCCAGCTGGGATTCAGTCCTCTTCCAGCTGGGACTCAATCCCCTTCCTGCTGGGGCTCAGTCCCCTTCCTGCTGGGACTCAGTCCCCTTCCAGCTGGGGCTCAGTCCCCTTCCAGCTGGGATTCAGTCCTCTTCCAGCTGGGATTCAGTCCTCTTCCAGCTGGGATTCAGTCCTCTTCCAGCTGGGACTCAGTCCCCTTCCTGCTGGTGCTCAGTCCCCTTCCTGCTGGGGCTCAGTACCCTTCCAGCTTTGGGCTCACTCTCTCTCATTCCCAGTGATTTGGAGGGTGCTGGCATCACAGCTGAGCCCAATGACCAGTCGCATTAATTTTGGATTGATACTCCTTTTGTTATGAGCTAAACTCACTTTACAAAATCTGAGAAGGAGTTAGTACAAGTTGATAAGGCAGTTACGAGAGCATCTGGGATACTTGGCTTTGTAAATAGGGGCACTGAATACAAAAACATGCTGAACATTTACAAATCTCTGGTTGGTCCTCAACTGAAGTATTGTGTACAATTCTGGGGACCACACTTTAGGAAGGATGTCACGGACAGAGGGGGTTTAACAGTATGATACCAGAGGTGAGGGACTTCAGTGATGTGGAGATTGGAGAAGCTGGGATTGTTTTCATTACAGCAGAGAAGGTTAAGGGGAGACCTAATAGAGGTGTTCAAAATTACGAGGGGTTTTGATAGAGCAAGTAGAGAGAAACCATTTCCTCTGGCAAGTGGGTTGGTAACCAAAGGTCATAGATTTAAAATAATTGGAAAAAGAACTAGAGAGAAAATGAGGAGAAATGAGTACCTCAAGCACATTTCATAGGAACTTTCTAAAGGCAACCGGACCTGTGCATAAAGAGGACTCATTCCCAGGGTATGGGAAAAAAGCTAGAGTATGGCACTAAACTGGACAGCTCTTAATTGCTCCCCACCTGGCAGCCATGACTTCAGGTCCCTAGGCTCTCAGCTCCCTAGGCCCTCAGGTCCCTAGGCCCTCAGCTCCCTAGGCCCTCAGCTCCCTAGGCCCTCAGCTCTGGAATTCCCTCCCTCAACCTCTCCGACTCACTCTCCTTTAAAACGCTCCTTAATACCTGCCCTAATATCTCCTTATGTTTCCCACATTACAACAGTGACTACACTCCAAAAGTACTTCATTGGCTGTAAAGCGCTTTGAGACATCTGGTGGTCGTGAAAGGCGCTATATAAATCCAAGTCTCTTTCTTTCTAATGTGGCTCCATGTCAAATTTTTTTTGAAAACACTTCTGTGAAGCGCCTTGGAATGTTTCACTGCATTAAAGGCACTATATAAATGCAAGTTGTTGTATGGAAACTGTGCTGTAGCTGCTCTTAGAGTCCCTCCGTAATGGATATGACATTGGTGCTTGCCATTGTTTAGCTTTAAATTGCTGTGGTTGGGGCAAGGAAGCAAAAAGTTTTTCTGTTACAATGGTTACAATTAGACTAACTGAAATAGACCTCGGTTTCTGTGAAATATATTAATCCCCATCGGCCTCATTTGCATATTAATCAAATTCAGTAACCTTCTGAATACAAACTCTTGGCCGCCACACAATAGAAAGCGGCTGATGAATATTTATTGCATTTCTCAATTGAAAATTGTAGCTTCTCACTGTGAAGCCTCAGGGAGTTATCTATTTACTACTTTAATTTAGCTGTTTTTCTATTCGAAGTGCGGAGCCTGACAGAGCAGAGTTCCTGGTTCCTGGCCTGTGCGGAGTAAGGTAAAACCAGTGGCCTCGGTGTCTGTGGGTCAGCAAGGGCCAGTAATGAGCCCAGGCTCCTGCATCTGATTTCTATCCAATGACTCCCACTGGAGAGTGTGGGATATTGACTATGGCCAGGATCAGACTTGCTTCTGCCCATTCCCACAGTCGAATAGGCTGCTGACACCCTCTCCATAGGCTGAGCACTTGCGGGTGAGCCAGTCAGAGGGAGTAAGGTATTTAATCAACAGGCAACTCTATGGGAACCACCAGTGAAGACTATGCTGAGTACCGGGATCTTGCTCACCACTCCCCAGGGCAGTGTGGCTGAGATTGGGTAATCAGTGGCCTGGAGCATCAAGGACATGAGTGCCAATTCTCCACTGTGCTGCACCCTCACCAGACACCAATATTTTATTCAGCATTTGTTTTACACCTACTCTGCACCACAGGACTAGTCCAAGCGACTCTTCCCTTTTATACAGCGGGAGTTGGAACACAGAGGCTCCATCAGTCTCTGCAGACCCAGCTAGGTCTGCGAGTGACATCAATACAGTGCTATCTACAGTTGCCTGGTTACGAATGGCCAGGGCCTCTCTCATGGATGGGCTGTTTTACAGGTTTATTAACACTTGGATTGAGGCATGTTGCTGTGACGATTACTCACCAGACTGTTAGAGCGAGGGACTTAAAAACAAAATCCAAAACACAATAAGGTTAAGATCGAGAGCAAGCTCGATAAAACATGTGGGATCAGGAAATGATGGAAGCTCAGTACAAGGAGAAAGAGAGACAGGGCATCCTGAGGACCAGCCAGTGAAGGAGTGTCACACTGCCTTGTGTGGAAACAAAGGCGTGCGAGACAACACCATCAGGTCTGCTCGTCGCAATCTCTCACTAACGTTTTAAAGTCTAATTAACAAAAGTTGGACCCACTCCCCCATCATCCCATCTCCAAGCTCTCGATCTCACACTCAAACACACAGAGGGAGGGGCTTCACACACACACATAGAAACAGGATTAGGTCATTCAACCACTCCAGCCTGTTCTGCCATTCTATTAGACTGTGGTTGGTCTGTATCGTAACTTCATTTAACTGCCTTTATTCCATATCCCTTGCTACTCTAACCAAACGAAAATCTATCCATCCAATTCTTAACATTTTCAATTGACCCCAGCTTTTGGGGAGTTTCAAATTCCCACTCCCTTTTGTAAGAAATGCTTTCTGATTTCACGCCCGAATGGCCTGGCTCTAATTAAGATTATGCTCCTTGTTCTGGATTCCCTACCAGAGGAAATAGTTTCTCTCTATCTACCCTGTCAAATCCTTTAATCATCATAAAACACCTCGAGGTGGAGTGAGCACTCCTGGAGGAAGGAGACCCACTCACCTTCCCTTTAGAGCGAGCTCAGGGTGTGACATCCGATGTTCAGTCTGGGCTCAGTGTCTGTGTGAACTCCAAACCGCTTCATCTCACCCTTCGTGAGAATGTAACGTAGGAATGGGCCACATGCAACTAGTCCTGATTTCTGTACAAAATAATGGCACACAAAAACAAAATGAGGAGCAGACATGTGACACAAGCAGCCTTCCTCAGATCTTCATTATCAGATAGCACATTCATCTGCATTCTGATTAGACACAGTGTGGAGACCCTGTCTACTCAGATCTCTGGGATTGTTTCTCATAGCTTTTAGTGTTTTGAAAACACCATGTTTAATGATGAATTGAACATGTGACTTAAACAGGCAGTCATAGCCTGCTTCCTTCTAATGGTCAGTCTAATTTTTTTTTTTGAAATTCGTAGCCAATCGTTCCAATTCTTTGTCAAATCACAAACGCCAGAGGTCACCTTGCACACGCCAAGGATCACTCTGCGCCAATGCTCTTAGCCAAAAGGCCTAGAGCCACTGCACCGTTCCTGGAAGTACTGCAATACCAGGTTCGTGCCATGGAGGTGGATGGGTCAGGTCCCCCACACACCTCCTGTTTCCAAAAAAGCAAGCATATACCTTCCTGATCCAGGGAGAACCACCCGGAGGTCATGGTGGCTACTCCCCTGTCAGGTCAGTTACGCATGATCTTAGCCAAAAGGCCGCGTCAGTCTAATGGAGCTGAGCTTTGCCATTGGATGTGATTGAAGTTAAGGCACAGTGCATTCCATATCCAGCTCCATTGACTGTGCAGCACAATCTTGTTACAGAGACCACAGTTAACTTGTGAGATTGCTTACACCTTTCACTCAATTGGTTCTGAGTCACACAGAGCTAAAAATAAACCGCGGTGTGCAAAGTCCCGGTTTTGATTCCTGGTCTGTGCTGAGTTTCGTTGATCGCTTGCACCTGATCGATGAACAAGCCTCTGAGAATAGGTGTAGTGGAAGTGCAGTAAGATCAGCAAGCAGTCAGGACCCTCAGGAGAGGACAAAACAAAACTAACAATATTAAGTATCAACAGCTACTCACACACACACAGCACAGATTTTTATGGCTTCATTTCAATATTTTTTTAATTGCACAAAAAAACAATAAAAAATTTAATAAGATGGTTTTAGATCCTTGTAAAAGGGCATATTTAAGACTCTTGTATTAACGGTGTAGGGTATAACACAGAATCAGAGAATGGTTACCGCACGGAAGGAGGCCATTCAGCCCGTGCCAGCTCTCTTCAAGAGCACCTCAGCCAGTCCCACTCCCCTGCCCTTTCCCCGGAGCCCTGCCATTTTTTTCTTTCAGGTACTTATCCAATTCCCTTTTGTAAGCCGCGATTGAGCCTGCCTCCAACACCCTTTCAGGCCGTGCATTCCAGATCCGAACCACTTGCTGTGTAAAAAAGTATTTACAAGCCTTGTACTAACGGTGTTGGGTATATTTAAGACTTTTGGATTAATGGTGCAGAGTTCCACATTGGTCGGGAAGTCGAGGGTTAATCCCTGAAGGCAGCAGTTTGATGTTCTTCTATTTTGTTTAAGCACCAGAACCAAAAGGGAATCACAGGACTTTTCTCCAAGACGCACTCTTTTCCTGTTTTTTCCCAATAAATGAGGAGGTAGTGGCTGGTAAAGTGTCTGCGTGGGTGAGAAATGAGCATGTGCCATCTGAAGGAGGCAGAATGCACTGAAGGTTATGGTGTCCCAGGAAAAAATTGGAAAATATATATTTTTTAATTCAAATGCAAGACAGCTGCCCACTGCTCATGTCAGAGACTTTAATCAGAGCTCGACTCATCTCACAAATGGATACAGCCGTGCTCGCCACCTTACCTCCCACCTTCCAGAGGCCGCAGGACCAGCTTCAAATCCCCATCTGTGCTGAATTAGCTGCTCTCACCCCTCTACCCCTGACCTTAGGGTTGAGAAAGGTCAGTCAGGCTGCCACACCTGAACGCGATCTGATCGCTTTCTTTCCTGCTCTCCCGTAGCTGGAGTGTGCATATGTCGCGGACATGGAAGGACAGAATCGTTCCCAGCTGTGGTGGCCCCTCAATTGAAGTCAATACGCACCATCTATATGTGCTAATGAAGCATGGCCATTTGGGAGGAGTCTCAAAGAGTGAAGAGGGGACCCACACCAGAGACCCTGTACCCCAGGACACCAGCATCTTCAGGGGAGGAGGGGACCCACACCAGAGACCCTGTACCCCAGGACACCAGCACCTTCAGGGGAGGAGGGGACACACACCAGAGACCCTGTACCCCAGGACACCAGCACCTTCAGGGGAGGAGGGGACCCACACCAGAGACCCTGTACCCCAGCACACCAGCACCTTCAGGGGGGAGGGGACCCACACCAGAGACCCTGTACCCCAGGGCACCAGCACCTTCAGGGGAGGAGGAGACCCACACCAGAGACCCTGTACCCCAGGACACCAGCACCTTCAGGGGAGGAGGGGACCCACACCAGAGACCCTGTATCCCAGGACACCAGCACCTTCAGGGGAGGAGGGGACCCACACCAGAGACCCTGTACCCCAGGACACCAGCACCTTCAGGGGAGGAGGGGACCCACACCAGAGACCCTGTACCCCAGGACACCAGCACCTTCAGGGGAGGAGGGGACCCACACCAGAGACCCTGTACCCCAGGACACCAGCACCTTCAGGGGAGGAGGGGACCCACACCAGAGACCTGTACCCCAGGGCACCAGCACCTTCAGGGGAGGAGAATGCTGAAGAACAAACTACTAAACATCTGATAATTTCTGTAACATTCAGTCCTTCCTTCTGCTCTGTTCTCTCCTCATTCCCTATGAAGGTAAATTCAAGTGGCACATTTTAGGAAAAAGAGCTGGGAATATAAATATATTCGGACTGGGAAATATAGAACCAGAATGAAGGAAATATACCCGAAACAGGGGAATCTACTGTAAACGGGGGAATTATTTACTGGGACATAGTGCAAAAGTCAGGAGCTAATAAATCTGCCCAGACACTGATTTGTTCACAGTCTTGTGTGCAGTTTCGAGCTCCCTGTTATGTGAAAAATATTGGAGCTATGGAAAAGGTGCAGCAGAGATTCACTGGGATGATCCCAGGGGTCGAGTTATGGGGAGAGATGTGAAAATTTGGTAGCATATCACTGGAGTTCGAAGGTTAAGGGGGATCTTCTAACTCCAGCAATACAACCCTCAATGTTCAAGTCTCACCATAACTCATAACACAGTGAAGGACCTTTACTAAAGTTTTTTAAAAATTACGCGCTTTACAGAATATTCCACAATACCAGAAAAATGTACAAATTCAGGTGGAAGAAATGAACATTATCTTGAGGGTGGGATGGGATGAAAATACCTGCAGACTCCGTTAGAGAATAAATCTCCCAGCTTCAATATTCACATCCCCTTCAGTAATTCCGCAATCCACCACTGTCACTAATTCTGCTTTTGTGTACCTGGATATTTCTGGGTGTACCGAATGGCATACTGTGGCTGGGGGTTAGATGGGCCGAAGGGCATACTATGGCTAGGTGAGTTAGAAGGGCCGACGGTAACATAGAAACATAGAAAATAGGTGCAGGAGTAGGCCATTGGGCCCTTCAAGCCTGCACCACCATTCAATAAGATCATGGCTGATCATTCCCTCAGTACCCCTTTCCTGCTTTCTCTCCATACCCCTTGATCCCTTTAGACGTAAGGGCCATATCTAACTCCCTTTTGAATATATCCAATTAACTGGCATCAACAACTCTCTGCGGCAGGGAATTCCACAGGTTAACAACTCTGAGTGAAGAAGTTTCTCCTTATCTCGGTCCTAAATGGCTTACCCCTTATCCTTAGACTATGTCCCCTGGTTCTGGACTTCCCCAACATCGGGAACATTCTTCCTGCATCGGGAACATTCTTCCTGCATCTAACCTGTCCAGTCCCATCAGAATTTTATATGTTTCTATGAGATCCCCTCTCATTCTTCTAAACTCCAGTGAATACAGGCCCAGTTGATCCAGTCTCTCCTCATATGTCAGTCCTGCCATCCCGGGAATCAGTCTGGTGAACCTTCGCTGCACTCCCTCAATAGCAAGAACATCCTTCCTCAGATTAGGAGACCAAAACTGAACACAATACTCCAGGTGAGGCCTCACCAAGGCCCTGTACAACTGTAGTAAGACCTCCCTGTTCCTATACTCAGTGGGTAGGGGGCCAGGGGTAACACTGGGGGTAGGGGGCCGGGGGTAACACTGGGGATAGGGGGCCGGGGGTAACACTGGGGATAGGGGGCCGGGGGTAACACTGGGGATAGGGGGCTGGGGGTAACACTGGGTATAGGGGGCTGGGGGTAACACTGGGGATAGGGGGCTGGGGGTAACACTGGGGGTAGGGGGCCGGGGGTAACACTGGGGGTAGGGGGCCGGGGGTAACACTGGGGATAGGGGGCTGGGGATAACACTGGGGGTAGGGGGCTGGGGGTAACAATGGGGGTAGAGGCCGGGGGTAACACTGGGGATAGGGGGCTGGGGGTAACACTGGGAGTAGGGGGCCGGGGGTAACACTGGGGATAGGGGGCCGGGGGTAACACTGGGGATAGGGGGCCGGGAGGTAACACTGGGGGTAGGGGGCCGGGGGTAACACTGGGGGTAGGGGGCTGGGGGTAACACTGGGGGTAGAGGCCGGGGGTAACACTGGGGATAGGGGGTCAGGGGTAACACTGCGGGTAGGGGGCCGGGGGTAACACTGGGGGTAGGGGGCCGGGGGGTAACACTGGGGATAGGGGGCCGGGGGTAACACTGGGGATAGGGGGCTGGGGGTAACACTGGGGATAGGGGGCCGGGGGTAACACTGGGGATAGGGGGCCGTGGGTAACACTGGGGATAGGGGGCCGGGGGTAACACTGGGGATAGGGGGCCGGGAGGTAACACTGGGGGTAGGGGGCCGGGGGTAACACTGGGGGTAGGGTGCTGGGGGTATCACTGGGGATAGGGGGCCGGGGGTAACACTGGGGGTAGGGTGCTGGGGGTAACACTGGGGATAGGGGGCCGGGGGGAACACTGGGGATAGGGGGCTGGGGGTATCACTGGGGATAGGGAGCCGGGGGGAACACTGGGGATAGGGGGCCGGGGGTATCACTGGGGATAGGGGGCCGGGGGTAACACTGGGGGTATGGTGCTGGGGGTATCACTGGGGATAGGGGGCCGGGGGTAACACTGGTGATAGGGGGCCGGGGGTAACACTGGGGATAGGGGGCCGGGGGGTAACACTGGGAGTAGAGGCCGGGGGTAACACTGGGGATAGGGGGCCGGGGGTATCACTGGGAGTAGGGGGCCGGGGGGTAACACTGGGGATAGGGGGCCGGGGGGTAACACTGGGGATAGGGGGCCGGGGGGTAACACTGGGGATAGGGGGCCGGGGGTAACACTGGGGTTAGGGGGCCGGGGGTAACACTGGGGATAGGGGGCTGGGGGTAACACTGGGAGTAGGGGGCCGGGGGTAACACTGGGGATAGTAGGCCGGGGGTATCACTGGGGGTAGGGGGCCGGGGGTAACACTGGGGGTAGGGGGCCGGGGGTAACACTGGGGATAGGGGGCCGGGGGTAACACTGGGGATAGGGGGCCGGGGGTAACACTGGGGGTAGAGGCATGGGGTAACACTGGGGATAGGGGGCCGGGGGTAACACTGGGGATAGGGGGCTGGGGGTAACACTGGGAGTAGGGGGCCGGGGGTAACACTGGGGGTAGGGGGCCGGGGGTAACACTGGGGGTAGGGGGCCGGGGGTAACACTGGGGATAGGGGGCCGGGGGAACACTGGGGATAGGGGGCCGGGGTTAACACTGGGGATAGGGTGCCGGGGGGTAACACTGGGGGTAGAGGCCGGGGGTAACACTGGGGATAGGGGGCCGGGGGTAACACTGGGGATAGGGGGCTGGGGGTAACACTGGGGATAGGGAGCCGGGGGAACACTGGTGATAGGGGGCCGGGGGTAACACTGGGGATAGGGGGCCGGGGGTAACACTGGGGGTAGGGTGCTGGGGGTATCACTGGGGATAGGGGGCCGGGGGTAACACTGGGGGTAGGGTGCTGGGGGTAACACTGGGGGTAGGGTGCTGGGGGTAACACTGGGGATAGGGGGCCGGGGGTAACACTGGGGATAGGGGGCCGGGGGTAACACTGGGGATAGGGTGCCGGGGTGTAACACTGGGGATAGGGGGCCGGGGGTAACACTGGGGATAGGGGGCCGGGGGTAACACTGGGGATAGGGTGCTGGGGGTATCACTGGGGATAGGGGGCTGGGGGTAACACTGGGGTTAGGGGGCCGGGGGGTAACACTGGGAGTAGAGGCCAGGGGTAACACTGGGGATCGGGGACGGGGTATCACTGGGAGTAGGGGGCCGGGGGGTAACACTGGGGGTAGGGGGCCGGGGGTAACACTGGGGGTAGGGGGCCGGGGGTAACACTGGGGGTAGGGGGCCAGGGGGTAACACTGGGGATAGGGGGCATAACACTGGGGATAGGGGGCCGGGGGTAACACTGGGGATAGGGGGCCAGGGGTAACACTGGGGGTAGGGGGCCGGGGGTAACACTGGGGATAGGGGGCCAGGGGGTAACACTGGGGATAGGGGGCGTAACACTGGGGATAGGGGGCCGGGGGTATCACTGGGGGTAGGGGGCCGGGGGTAACACTGGGGGTAGGGGGCCGGGGGTAACACTGGGGGTAGGGGGCCGGGGGTAACACTGGGGGTAGGGGGCCGGGGGTAACACTGGGGATAGGGGGCCGGGGGTAACACTGGGGATAGGGTGCCGGGGGGTAATACTGGGGATAGGGGGCCGGGGGTATCACTGGGGATAGGGGGCTGGGGGTAACACTGGGGTTAGGGGGCCTGGGGGTAACACTGGGGATAGGGGGCCAGGGGGTAACACTGGGGATAGGGGGCGTAACACTGGGGATAGGGGGCCGGGGGTATCACTGGGGGTAGGGGGCCGGGGGTAACACTGGGGGTAGGGGGCCGGGGGTAACACTGGGGATAATGGGCCGGGGGTAACACTGGGGGTAGGGGGCCGGGGGTAACACTGGGGGTAGGGGGCCGGGGGTAACACTGGGGATAGGGTGCCGGGGGGTAACACTGGGGGTAGGGGGCCGGGGGTAACACTGGGGATAGGGGGCCGGGGGTAACACTGGGTATAGGGGGGCGGAAGTAACACTGGGGATAGGGTGCCGGGGGGTAACACTGGGGGTAGAGGCCGGGGGGAACACTGGGGATAGGGGGCCGGGGGTAACACTGGGGATAGGGGGCCGGGGGTAACACTGGGGATAGGGAGCCGGGGGAACACTGGGGATAGGGGGCCGGGGGTAACACTGGGGATAGGGTGCCGGGGGTAACACTGGGGGTAGGGTGCTGGGGGTATCACTGGGGATAGGGGGCCGGGGGTAACACTGGGGGTAGGGTGCTGGGGGTAACACTAGGGGTAGGGTGCTGGGGGTAACACTGGGGATAGTGGGCCGGGGGTAACACTGGGGATAGGGGGCCGGGGGTAACACTGGGGATAGGGTGCTGGGGGGTAACACTGGGGATAGGGGGCCGGGGGTAACACTGGGGATAGGGGGCCGGGGGTAACACTGGGGATAGGGTGCTGGGGGTATCACTGGGGAAAGGGGGCTGGGGGGTAACACTGGGAGTAGAGGCCAGGGGTAACACTGGGGATCGGGGACGGGGTATCACTGGGAGTAGGGGGCCGGGGGGTAACACTGGGGGTAGGGGGCCGGGGGTAACACTGGGGATAGGGGGCCGGGGGTAACACTGGGGATAGGGGGCGTAACACTGGGGATAGGGGGCCGGGGGTATCACTGGGGGTAGGGGGCCGGGGGTAACACTGGGGATAGGGGGCCAGGGGGTAACACTGGGGATAGGGGGCGTAACACTGGGGATAGGGGGCCGGGGGTAACACTGGGGATAGGGGGCCGGGGGTAACACTGGGGATAGGGGGCCGGGGGTAACACTGGGGGTAGGGGGCCGGGGGTAACACTGGGGATAGGGGGCCAGGGGGTAACACTGGGGATAGGGGGCGTAACACTGGGGATAGGGGGCCGGGGGTATCACTGGGGGTAGGGGGCCGGGGGTAACACTGGGGGTAGGGGGCCGGGGGTAACACTGGGGGTAGGGGGCCGGGGGTAACACTGGGGGTAGGGGGCCGGGGGTAACACTGGGGATAGGGGGCCGGGGGTAACACTGGGGATAGGGTGCCGGGGGGTAACACTGGGGATAGGGGGCCGGGGGTATCACTGGGGTTAGGGGGCTGGGGGTAACACTGGGGTTAGGGGGCCGGGGGGTAACACTGGGGATAGGGGGCCAGGGGGTAACACTGGGGATAGGGGGCCAGGGGGTAACACTGGGGATAGGGGGCGTAACACTGGGGATAGGGGGCCGGGGGTATCACTGGGGATAGTGGGCCGGGGGTAACACTGGGGGTAGGGTCCGGGGGTAACACTGGGGGTAGAGGCCGGGGGGAACACTGGGGATAGGGGGCCGGGGGTAACACTGGGGATAGGGGGCCAGGGGTAACACTGGGGATAGGGGGCCGGGGGTAACACTGGGGATAGGGTGCCGGGGGGGTAACACTGGGGATAGGGGGCCGGGGGGTAACACTGGGGATAGGGGGCCGGGGGGTAACACTGGGGGTAGAGGCCGGGGGTAACACTGGGGATAGGGGGCCGGGGGTAACACTGGGGGTAGGGTGCTGGGGGTATCACTGGGGATAGGGGGCCGGGGGTAACACTGGGGGTCAGGGGGAACACTGGAGGTAGGGGGCTGGGGGTAACACTGGGGATAGGGGGCCGGGGGGTAACACTGGGGATAAGGGGCCGGGGGGTAACACTGGGGATAGGGGGCTGGGGGGTAACACTGGGGATAGGGGGCCGGGGGTAACACTGGGAGTAGGGGGCCGGGGGTAACACTGGGGATAGGGGGCCGGGGGTAACACTGGGGATAGGGGGCTGGGGGGTAACACTGGGGATAGGGGGCCGGGGGTAACACTGGGGATAGGGGGCGTAACACTGGGGATAGGGGGCCGGGGGTAACACTGGGGGTAGGGGGCCGGGGGTAACACTGGGGATAGGGGGCCAGGGGGTAACACTGGGGATAGGGGGCGTAACACTGGGGATAGGGGGCCGGGGGTATCACTGGGGATAGGGGGCCGGGGGTAACACTGGGGATAGGGTGCCGGGGGGTAACACTGGGGATAGGGGGCCGGGGGTATCACTGGGGATAGGGGGCTGGGGGTAACACTGGGGTTAGGGGGCCGGGGGGTAACACTGGGGATAGGGGGCGTAACACTGGGGATAGGGGGCCGGGGGTATCACTGGGGATAGTGGGCCGGGGGTAACACTGGGGGTAGGGAGCCGGGGGTAACACTGGGGGTAGAGGCCGGGGGGAACACTGGGGATAGGGGGCCGGGGGTAACACTGGGGATAGGGGGCCAGGGGTAACACTGGGGAAAGGGGGCCGGGGGTAACACTGGGGATAGGGTGCCGGGGGGTAACACTGGGGATAGGGGGCCGGGGGGTAACACTGGGGATAGGGTGCCGGGGGGTAACACTGGGGATAGGGGGCCGGGGGGTAACACTGGGGGTAGAGGCCGGGGGTAACACTGGGGATAGGGGGCCGGGGGTAACACTGGGGGTAGGGTGCTGGGGGTATCACTGGGGATAGGGGGCCGGGGGTAACACTGGGGGTCAGGGGGAACACTGGAGGTAGGGGGCTGGGGGTAACACTGGGGATAGGGGGCCGGGGGGTAACACTGGGGATAAGGGGCCGGGGGGTAACACTGGGGATAGGGGGCTGGGGGGTAACACTGGGGATAGGGGGCCGGGGGTAACACTGGGAGTAGGGGGCCGGGGGTAACACTGGGGATAGGGGGCCGGGGTAACACTGGGGATAGGGGGCTTGGGGGTAACACTGGGGATAGGGGGCCGGGGGTAACACTGGGGATAGGGGGCCGGGGGTAACACTGGGAGTAGGGGGCTGGGGGGTAACACTGGGGATAGGGGGCCGGGGGTAACACTGGGAGTAGGGGGCCGGGGGTAACACTGGGGATAGGGGGCCGGGGGGTAACACTGGGGGTAGGGGGCCGGGGGTAACACTGGGGATAGGGGGCCGGGGGGTAACACTGGGGATAGGGGGCCGGGGGTAACACTGAGGATAGGGGGCCGGGGGTAACACTGGGGGTAGAGGCCGGGGGCTAACACTGGGAGTAGGGGGCCGGGGGTAACACTGGGGGTAGGGGGGCCGGGGGTAACACTGGGGGTAGAGGCCGGGGGTAACACTGGGGGTAGGGGGGCCGGGGGTAACACTGGGGATAGGGGGGCCGGGGGTAACACTGGGGGTAGAGGCCGGGGGTAACACTGGGGGTAGGGGGGCCGGGGGTAACACTGGGGGTAGGGGGGCCGGGGGTAACACTGGGGGTAGAGGCCGGGGGTAACACTGGGGATAGGGGGCTGGGGGTAACACTGGGGGTAGGGGGGCCGGTGGTAACACTGGGGATAGGGGGCCGGGGGTAACACTGGGGATAGGGTGCCAGGGGTAACACTGGGGTTCGGGGGTAGATGCATTGGTGATCATTTACCAACAGTCTATCGACTCTGGATCAGTTCCTATGGACTGGAGAGTAGCAAATGTAACACTTTTTAAAAAAGGAGGAAGAGAGAAAACGGGTAATTATAGACCGGTTAGTCTGACATCAGTAGTGGGAAAATGTTGGAATCAATTATTAAGGATGAAATAGCAGCCCATTTGGAAAGCAGTGACAGGATCGGTCCAAGTCAGCATGGATTTATGAAGGGGAAATCATGCTTGACAAATCTTCTGGAATTTTTTGAGGATGTAACTAGTAGAGTGGACAAGGGAGAACCAGTGGATGTGGTGTATTTGGACTTTCAAAAGGCATTTGACAAGGTCCCACACAAGAGATTGGTGTGCAAAATCAAATGGGATTGGGGGTAATGTATTGACGTGGATAGAGAACTAGTTGGCAGACAGGAAGCAGAGAGTCGGGATAAACGGGTCCTTTTCGGAATGGGAGGCAGTGACTAGTGGAGTGCACAGGGCTCAGTGCTGGGACCCCAGCTATTTACAATATACATTAATGATTTGGATGAAGGAATTGAGTGTAATATCTCCAGATGACACTAAACTGGGTGGCGGTGTGAGCTGTGAGGATGCTAAGAGGCTGCAGGGTGATTTGGACAGGTTAGGTGAGTGGGCAAATGCATGGCAGATGCAGTATAATGTGGATAAATGTGAGGTTATCCACTTTGGGGGCAAAAACACGAAGGCAGAGTATTATCTGAATGGCGGCAGATTAGGAAAAGGGGAGGTGCAACGAGACCTGGGTGTCATCGTTCATCAGTCATTGAAAGCTGGCATGCAGGTACAGCAGGCGGTGAAGAAGGCAAATGGTATGTTGGCCTTCATAGCGAGGGGTTTTGAGTATAGAAGCAGGGAGGTCTTATTGCAATTGTACAGGGCCTTGGTGAGGTCACACCTGGAATATTGTGTTCAGTTTTGGTTTCCTAATCTGAGGAAGGATGTTCTTGGTATTGACGGAGTGCAGCGAAGGTTCACCAGACTGATTCCCGGGATGGCTGGACTGACATATGAGGAGAGACTGGATCAATTGGGCCTGTATTCACTGGAGTTTAGAAGGATGAGAGGGGACCTCATAGAAAGATTCTGACGGGACGGGACAGGTTAGATGCGGGCAGAATGTTCCCGATGTTGCGGAACTCCAGAACTAGGGGACACAGTCTAAGGATAAGGGGTAGGCCATTTAGGACTGAGATGAGGAGAAACTTCTTCACTCAGAGAGTTGTTACCTGTGGAATTCTCTACCACAGAGAGTTGTTGATGCCAGTTCATTGGATATATTCAAAAGGGAGTTAGATGTGGCCCTTACGGCTAAAGGGATCAAGGGGTACGGAGAGAAAGCAGGAAAGGGGTACTGAGGGAATGATCAGCCATGATCATATTGAATGGTGGTGCAGGCTCGAAGGGCGAATGGCCTGCTCCTGCACCTATTTTCTATGTTTCTATGTTTCTAGATGGGCCGACGGTTACACTGTGGGTAGGGGCTCGATGGGCCGATGGTTACACTGTGGGTAGGGGCTCGATGGGCCGATGGTTACACTGTGGGTAGGGGCTCGATGGGCCGATGGTTACACTGTGGGTAGGGGCTCGATGGGCCGACAGTTACACTGTGGGTAGGGGCTCGATGGGCCGACAGTTACACTGTGGGTAGGGGCTCGATGGGCCGACAGTTACACTGTGGGTAGGGGCTCGATGGGCCGATGGTTACACTGTGGATAGGGGCTCGATGGGCCGATGGTTACACTGTGGGTAGGGGGTAGATGGGCCGATGGTTACACTGTGGGTAGGGGCTCGATGGGCCGATGGTTACACTGGGGGTAGGGGCTCGATGGGCCGATGGTTACACTGTGGGTAGGGGCTCGATGGGCCGATGGTTACACTGTGGGTAGGGGGTAGATGGGCCGATGGTTACACTGGGGGTAGGGGGTAGATGGGCCGACAGTTACACTGTGGGTAGGGGCTCGATGGGCCGACGGTTACACTGTGGGTAGGGGCTCGATGGGCCGACGGTTACACTGTGGGTAGGGGCTCGATGGGCCGACGGTTACACTGTGGGTAGGGGCTCGATGGGCCGATGGTTACACTGGGGGTAGGGGCTCGATGGGCCGACGGTTACACTGTGGGTAGGGGCTCGATGGGCCGATGGTTACACTGGGGGTAGGGGCTCGATGGGCCGATGGTTACACTGTGGGTAGGGGCTCGATGGGCCGATGGTTACACTGTGGGTAGGGGCTCGATGGGCCGACGGTTACACTGTGGGTAGGGGCTCGATGGGCCGATGGTTACACTGTGGGTAGGGGCTCGATGGGCCGACGGTTACACTGTGGGTAGGGGCTCGATGGGCCGATGGTTACACTGTGGGTAGGGGCTCGATGGGCCGACGGTTACACTGTGGGTAGGGGGTAGATGGGCCGACAGTTACACTGTGGGTAGGGGGTAGATGGGCCGACGGTTACACTGTGGGTAGGGGGTAGATGGGCCGACAGTTACACTGTGGGTAGGGGCTCGATGGGCCGACAGTTACACTGTGGGTAGGGGCTCGATGGGCCGACGGTTACACTGTGGGTAGGGGCTCGATGGGCCGACGGTTACACTGTGGGTAGGGGCTCGATGGGCCGATGGTTACACTGTGGGTAGGGGGTAGATGGGCCGACAGTTACACTGTGGGTAGGGGCTCGATGGGCCGATGGTTACACTGTGGGTAGGGGCTCGATGGGCCGACGGTTACACTGTGGGTAGGGGCTCGATGGGCCGACGGTTACACTGTGGGTAGGGGCTCGATGGGCCGATGGTTACACTGTGGGTAGGGGCTCGATGGGCCGATGGTTACACTGTGGGTAGGGGCTCGATGGGCCGATGGTTACACTGGGGGTAGGGGCTCGATGGGCCGACGGTTACACTGGGGGTAGGGGGTAGATGGGCCGATGGTTACACTGTGGGTAGGGGCTCGATGGGCCGATGGTTACACTGTGGGTAGGGGCTCGATGGGCCGACGGTTACACTGGGGGTAGGGGCTCGATGGGCCGACGGTTACACTGGGGGTAGGGGCTCGATGGGCCGAAGGTCTTCTCCTGCCTGACACAGTTATCCATCTGTCCTCTCGTATCACTGGCTGCAGCTTGGAGCGCCTGGGCTTTAAGAGTGGGCCACATTCAGGGCCGTGTGTTCCGTTGGTGGGGAGGTGGCGATTTATAGTTTGGGTAAATTGCAGACATAGAAACATAGAAATCTACAACACAGAAGGAGACCACCTCGGCCCATCGTGTCCGCGCCGGCCGACAAAGAGCCGCACGGCCCTCGGTCAGCAGCCCTGAAGGTTACATATAAACCTATGGTCAATGACGGAAAGGCAAAGAGCACCCAGCCCAACCAGTCCGCCTCACACAACTGCGACACCCCTTATTCTGAAACATTCTACACTCCACCCCAACCGGAGCCATGTGATCTCCTGGGAGAGGCAAAAACCAGATAAAAACCCAGGCCAATTGGGGAACAAAAAATCTGGGAAAATTACTCTCCGACCCATCCGGGTGATCGAAACTAGTCCTGGAGATCACCCTGACCCTATTCAATTCCCTGCAGTACTTACCATCATATCTGCACCGGCCAACAAGAGATTATCCAGTCTAATCCCAATTACCAGATCTAGGTCCATAACCCTGCAGGTTACTGCACTTTAAGGGCCCATCCAACCATCTCTTCAATGTGGTGAGGGTTTCTACATCCACCACTCTTCCAGGCAGCGAGTTCCAGATCCCCACAACCCTCTGCGTGAAGAAGCCCCCCCCTCAAAACCCCTTTGAACCTTCCACCAACCACCTTAAACCAATGCCCCTTCGTAATAAGCCCCTCCACCAATGGAAATAGGCGCACACTATCCACTATATAAGAACATAAGAACATAAGAATTAGGAACAGGAGTAGGCCATCTAGCCCCTCGAGCCTGCTCCGCCATTCAACAAGATCATGGCTGATCTGGCCGTGGACTCAGCTCCACTTACCCGCCCGCTCCCCGTAACCCTTAATTCCCTTATTGGTTAAAAATCTATCTATCTGTGACTTGAATACATTCAATGAGCTAGCCTCAACTGTTTCCTTGGGCAGAGAATTCCACAGATTCACAACCCTCTGGGAGAAGAAATTCCCTCTCAACTCGGTTTTAAATTGGCTCCCCCGTATTTTGAGGCTGTGCCCCCTAGTTCTAGTCTCCCTGACCAGTGGAAACAACCTCTCTGCCTCTATCTTGTCTATCCCTTTCATTATTATAAATGTTTCTATAAGATCACCCCTCATCCTTCTGAACTCCAACGAGTAAAGACCCAGTCTACTCAATCTATCATCATAAGGTAACCCCCTCATCTCCGGAATCAGCATAGTGAATCGTCTCTGTACCCCCTCCAAAGCTAGTATATCCTTCCTTAAGTAAGGTGACCAAAACTGCACGCAGTACTCCAGGTGCGGCCTCACCAATACCCTGTACAGTTGCAGCAGGACCTCCCTGCTTTTGTACTCCATCCCTCTCGCAATGAAGGCCAACATTCCATTCGCCTTCCTGATTACCTGCTGCACCTGCAAACTAACTTTTTGGGATTCATGCACAAGGACCCCCAGGTCCCTCTGCACCGCAGCATGTTGTAATTTCTCCCCATTCAAATAATATTCCCTTTTACTGTTTTTTTTCCCATGGTGGATGACCTCACATTTTCCGACATTGTATTCCGTCTGCCAAACTTTAGTCCATTCGCTTAACCTATCTAAATCTCTTTGCAGCCTCTCTGTGTCCTCTACACAACCCGCTTTCCCACTAATCTTTGTGTCATCTGCAAATTTTGTTACACTACACTCTGTCCCCTCTTCCAGGTCATCTATGTATATTGTAAACAGTTGTGGTCCCAGCACCGATCCCTGTGGCACACCACTAACCACCGATTTCCAACCCGAAAAGGACCCATTTATCCCGATTCTCTGCTTTCTGTTCGCTAGCCAATTCTCTATCCATGCTCATGCATTTCCTCTGACTCCGCGTACCTCTATCTTCTGCAGTAAACTTTTGTGTGGCACCTTATCGAATGCCTTTGGAAATCTAAATACACCACATCCATCAGTACACCTCTATCCACCATGCTCGTTATATCCTCAAAGAATTCCAGTAAATTAGTTAAACATGATTTCCCCTTCATGAATCCATGTTGCATCTGCTTGATTGCACTATTCCTATCTAGATGTCCCGCTATTTCTTCCTTAATGATAGCTTCAAGCATTTTCCCCACTACAGATGTTAAACTAACCGGCCTATAGTTACCTGCCTTTTGTCTGCCCCCTTTTTTTAAACAGAGGCGTTACATTAGCTGCTTTCCAATCCGCTGGTACCTCCCCAGAGTCCAGAGAATTTTGGTAGATTATAACGAATGCATCTGCTATAACTTCTGCCATCTCTTTTAATACCCTGGGATGCATTTCATCAGGACCAGGGGACTTGTCTACCTTGAGTCCCATTAGCCTGTCCAGCACTACCCCCCTAGTGATAGTGATTGTCTCAAGGTCCTCCCTTCCCACATTCCTGTGACCAGCAATTTTTGGCATGGTTTTTGTGTCTTTCACTGTGAAGACCGAAGCAAAATAATTGTTTAACGTCTCAGCCATTTCCACATTTCCCATTATTAAATCCTCCTTCTCATCTTCTAAGGGGCCAACATTTACTTTAGTCACTCTCTTCAATTTTATATATCGGTAAAAGCTTTTACTATCTGTTTTTATGTTTTGTGCAAGTTTACCTTCGTAATCTATCTTTCCTTTCTTTATTGCTTTCTTTGTCATTCTTTGCTGTCGTTTAAAATTTTCCCAATCTTCTAGTTTTCCACTAACCTTGGCCACCTTATACGCATTGGTTTTTAATTTGATACTCTCCTTTATTTCCTTGGTTATCCACGGCTGGTTATCCCTTCTCTTACCGCCCTTCTTTTTCACTGGAATATATTTTTGTTGAGCACTATGAAAGAGCTCCTTAAAAGTCCTCCACTGTTCCTCAATTGTGCCACCGTTTAGTCTGTGTTTCCAGTCTACTTTAGCCAACTCTGCCCTCATCCCACTGTAGTCCCCTTTGTTTAAGCATAGTACGCTCGTTTGAGACACAACTTCCTCACCCTCAATCTGTATTACAAATTCAACCATACTGTGATCACTCATTCCGAGAGGATCTTTTACTAGGAGATCGTTTATTTTTCCTGTCTCATTACACAGGACCAGATCTAAGATAGCTTGCTCCCTTGTAGGTTCTGTCACATACTGTTCTAAGAAACAATCCCATATGCATTCTATGAATTCCTCCTCAAGGCGATTTGATTTGACCAATCGATATGTAGGTTAAAATCCCCCATGATTACTGCCGTTCCTTTTTCACATGCCTCCATTATTCCTTTGATTATTGCCCGCCCCACCGTGAAGTTATTATTTGGGGGCCTATAAACTACGCCCACCAGTGACTTTTTCCCCTTACTATTTCTAATCTCCACCCACAATGATTCAACATTTTGCTCATTAGAGCCAATATCGTCTCTCACAACTGCCCTGATACCATCCTTTATTAACAGAGCTACCCCACCTCCTTTCCCTTCTTGTCTATCTTTCCGAATCGTCAGATACCCCTGTATGTTTAATTCCCAGTCTTGGCCACCCTGCAACCACGTTTCTGTAATGGCCACCAAATCATACCCATTTGTAATGATTTGTGCCGTCAACTCATTTACTTTATTTCGAATGCTGCGTGCGTTTAGGTAGAGTGTTTTAATACTAGTTTTTAAACCATGATTTTTAGTTTTGACCCCTCCTGCAGCCCCTTTATATTCATACATATTGTCCCTTCCTATCACCTTGTGGTTTACACTTACCCCAGTGCTACTCTGCTCTGTTGCCTCCTGCCTTTTGCATTCTTTCTTGGGATCCTGTTCATCTGAGCTCTCACCCACTCTAACTAGCTCAGAGCCCTCCCCTGTGTTCCGAATACTCCTCGCATTGAGGCACCGAGCTTTCATGCTTGCCTTTTTATTACACTTTGACCCTTTAGAATTTTGCTGTACAGTGGCCCTTTTTGTTTTTTGCCTTGGGTTTCTCTGCCCTCCACTTTTACTCATCTCCTTTCTGTCTTTTGCTTCTGTCTCCATTTTGTTTCCCTCTGTCTCCCTGCATTGGTTCCCATCCCCCAGGTCTCTCAATATTTTGTACACCTCAATGAGGTCGCCTCTCGACCTCCTCTGTTCCAATGAGAACAAACTCAGTCTATCCATCCTGTCCTCATAACTAAGATTCTCCATTCCAGGCAGCATCCTAGTAAATCTCATTTGCACCCCTTCCAGTGCAATCACGACCGTCCTATAATACGGCCCTCGTAAGGTAAGTCTCACCCGCTGGGGGCGTCATTCAGAAATCCGACTGAGAGTGCTACGTGATTTCCCAACCATGACACTGTCTGGCCCCCTGGGATCTGCACGTCAGTTGCTAGTTTCTGAATGAGTTCATCTTTTATCAGATTTTAGACGTCTGCTTGTAATTGTCTTGTGATCGAATTGTCATTTGGGATGTGTTTACATTTTGTTTTTCATTGTTCTGGTTTCCATGGCATCAAGTTTACTTCATCATAAAATATTTATTGAAGGCCCAGAGAGTATTGAAGTGTGAGATTGATGATTTTGAAGAATAAGGACATACAGCCAGTGAAATTTCTGTCAAATCGAATGTTGTGTTAGTCCTGGGGCAACAGGTCAGTCCCCTCTGGACCTGCAGCCACTCCTCGGATCAAGTGGGTTGGGTAATCCAGTGAGGAGTCCGTGCCAGAGGACATACGGTGGAACTGTGCCCCAGTGAGGAGTCCGTGCCAGAGGACACACGGTGGAACTGTGCCCCAGTGAGGAGTCCGTGCCAGAGGACATACGGTGGAACTGTGTCCCAGTGAGTAGTCCGTGCCAGAGGACAAACAGTGGAACTGTACCCCAGTGAGGAGTCCGTGCCAGAGGACACACGGTGGAACTGTACCCCAGTGAGGAGTCCGTGCCAGAGGACACACGGTGGAACTGTACCCCAGTGAGGAGTCCGTGCCAGAGGACACACGGTGGAACTGTACCCCAGTGAGGAGTCCGTGCCAGAGGACACACGGTGGAACTGTACCCCAGCGAGGAGTCCGTGCCAGAGGACATACGGTGGAACTGTACCCCAGTGAGAAGTCCGTGCCAGAGGACATACGGTGGAACTGTACCCCAGTGAGGAGTCCGTGCCAGAGGACATACGGTGGAACTGTACCCCAGCGAGGAGTCCGTGCCAGAGGACATACGGTGGAACTGTACCCCAGCGAGGAGTCCGTGCCAGAGGACATACGGTGGAACTGTACCCCAGCGAGGAGTCCGTGCCAGAGGACATACGGTGGAACTGTACCCCAGTGAGGAGTCCGTGCCAGAGGACATACGGTGGAACTGTACCCCAGTGAGGAGTCCGTGCCAGAGGACACACGGTGGAACTGTACCCCAGTGAGGAGTCCGTGCCAGAGGACACACGGTGGAACTGTACCCCAGTGAGGAGTCCGTGCCAGAGGACACACGGTAGAACTGTACCCCAGTGAGGAGTCCAGATGCTTTTGAAAGGGGGATAAATAAATATAAATAGATGAAAGGATTGGGCAGCGAACCATGGGGAGAGTTAGGAAGATGACTGAAAGCTGAGTAAATAAATGGGGGAGAGGTTTGTGGAGAGAGTGCCAGTGAGTGGGGCCAAAACAGCCAAAGGCCCTGGTGCAAATGGTGGGGCAAAGGGAGTGGGGTTCCCCGGGGGTCAGAGACAGAGATTGGACAAGGAGAGGAGATCGGAGAGGCTGGGGCTGAGATGCCGTGAAGAATTGCCATTCTGGTAATTGTACTTTGCGGTGGCTGCACTGACTGCATGGGAGCCACTGGCTGAGGGTCAGTGTATCCCACCGAACACCATATAAACACCAATCCCAATGTTACAGCGCACTGGAGGTTGAGTTCCGCAAGCTGGCTGCACTATCAGCTCACCCACTAGCTCCAATTAATAATCCATTTGCATTCATTATTATTACAGATTTAAAACTCTTTCAGTCTTTTGAAGAAATGCGAATCATACTGATTGGATCAGAGTTATTTTTAATGTTATTCTGAATGTTTTAATTTTCCCTCTGAAGTAACTGGATAATGCGACAGTGAATCTGACTACTGGTCCATGAAACCATTTTCCTGAATTTCTCCCAGCAGTTTAAAGATAGAGTCCGGAGGTTTCTCACTCAGTCCAAGTATCAATCCCCTTGTGTGAAGGATTTTCTCACATCCATCACAAATCTGCGGTTTGTCAGTTTGAACCTACACCTCAGGAAGGATATATTGGCCTTGGAGTGGGTGCAGGTCAGATCCACCACATACCAGGGCTTAGAGGGTTCAATCATGAGGACAGATCGCATGAGGACAGACTAGGCTTGTACTTTATTGAGTTTAGAAGATTGAGGGGTGTTTAAAATGTTAAAAGTATTCGATAGGGTAGATACAGAGAAACTATTTTCTCTGGTGTTGGAATCAAGAACGAGGGGCATGCTCTTAAAATTAGAGCTAGTGCATTTAGGAGTGAAATCAGAAAGCACTTTTACACACAAAGGGCAGTAGAAATCTGTAAATCTCGCCCACCGCAGGCTGTGGATGCTGGGGGTCAATTGGAGCTTTCAAGCCTGAGATTGATGGATTTTTGTTGGGGAAGGGTATCAAGGGATATGGAACAAAGGCGGGTAAATGAGGCTGAGGTACAGATCATCCATGATCTAACTGAACTGTTCCTAGAACCTGTGCCTCCTTGTTCTGGATAGAGGATTGGTTAACAGCGGAAAACAGAGAGTAGGTATAAACGGGTCATTTTAAGATTGGCAGGCTGTAACTAGTGGGGTGCCACAAGGATCAATGCTGGGGCCTCAGCTATTCACAATCTGTATCATGACTTAGATGAAGGGACCGAGTACAATGTATCCAAGTTTGCTGATGATACAAAGCTAGGTGGGAATGCAAGCTGAGAGGAGGACGCAAAGAGCCTTGCAAAGAGGTATAGACAGGTTAAGTGAGTGGGCAATAAGGTGGCAGGCAGATGGAGTATAATGTGGGGAATGAGAGATTATTCACTTAGGTAGGAAGAATATAAAAGCAGAATATTTTTTTAAATGTTGGTGTTCAGAGAGATTTGTGTGTCCTAGTACAGGAAACAGAGAGTTAGCATGCAGGTACAGCAAGCAATAAGGAAGGCAAATGGCAGGTTAGCCTTTATTGTTAGAGGGTTGGAGTACAAGAGTAAGGAAATCTTTCTACAATTATACAAGGCCTTGGTGAGACACCTGGAGCACTGTGCACAGTTTTGGTCTCTTTATCTAAGGAAGAATATATTTGCCTTGGAGGCGGTGCAACAAAGGTTTACTAGATTGATTCCCGGGATGAGAAGGTTGTCCGATGACGAGAGATTGAGTAGATTGGGCCTATGCTCTCTGGAGTTTAGAAGAATGAGAGGTGATCTCATCTTCTGAGGGGGATTGACAGGGTAGATGCAGGGAGAATGTTTCCCCGGGCTGGGGAGTCTAGAACCAGGGGTCACAGTCTCAGGATAAGGGGTCAGCCATTTAAGACTATTTCTTCACTCAGAGGGTTATAAATATTTGGAATTCTCTATCCCAAAGGGCTGTGGATGCTGAGTTGTTGAGTATATGCTGTCTACACTGTGTGTAATAATTAACGGCTGCTTCGTTACAGATTGAAGCTCAAGCATCAGATTAACTGCGCACTGACTGTCCCTACTCTCACTTTTGTAAATGCTAATGTTTCAATTATTCTGTTAACTGCATAATTTAACAACTCATTATTCAGTAACCAAGACATGATCTTTTAGTGCAAATATCATCCTTATGATACATAATGAAATGGAAATAGCATAATTATTAATTATAATAGAAAAAGTGTTCCCTTTAAGAAATTATTTATTTATATTCTTACATTAATTTTTGTGTATATTAAACAGATGTCAATACTGAGAAAAATTAACTTTTTAAAGGTTGGCATCATGTACCAAGTAGGTACGCAGCATAGGTTAGACACAGAGTAAAGCTCCCTCTACATTGTCCCATCAAACACTCCCAGGGCAGGTACAGGGGGTTAGACACAGAGTAAAGCTCCCTCTACATTGTCCCATCAAACACTCCCAGGGCAGGTACAGGGGGTTAGATACAGAGTAAAGCTCCCTCTACACTGTCCCATCAAACACTCCCAGGGCAGGTACAGGGGGTTAGATACAGAGTAAAGCTCCCTCTACACTGTCCCATCAAACACTCCCAGGGCAGGTACAGGGGGTTAGATACAGAGTAAAGCTTCCTCTACACTGTCCCATCAAACACTCCCAGGGCAGGTACAGCACGGGGTTAGATACAGAGTAAAGCTCCCTCTACACTGCCCCATCAAACACTCCCAGGGCAGGTACAGGGGGTTAGATACAGAGTAAAGCTTCCTCTACACTGTCCCATCAAACACTCCCAGGGCAGGTACAGCACGGGGTTAGATACAGAGTAAAGCTCCCTCTACACTGTCCCATCAAACACTCCCAGGGCAGGTACAGCACGGGGTTAGATACAGAGTAAAGCTCCCTCTACACTGTCCCATCAAACACTCCCAGGGCAGGTACAGCACGGGGTTAGATACAGAGTAAAGCTCCCTCTACACTGTCCCATCAAACACTCCCAGGGCAGGTACAGGGGGTTAGGTACAGAATAAAGCGCTCGCTACACTGTCCCATCAAACACTCCCAGGGCAGATACAGCACGGGGTTAGATACAGAGTAAAGAGCTCCCTCTACACTGTCCCATCAAACAACAACAACTTGTATTTATATAGCGCCTTTAACATAGTGAAACATCCCAAGGTGCTTCACAAGAGTATTATGAGATAAAACTGAGCCACATAAGGAGAAATTAGCGCAGGTGACCAAAAACTTTGTCAAACAGGTAGGTTTTAAGGAGCATCTTAAATGAGGAAAGAAAGGTTTAGGGAGGGAGTTCCAGAGCTTGGGGCCCAGGCAACAGAAGGCACGGCCACCAATGGTTAAGCGATTATAATCAGGCATGCTCAAGAGGGCAGAATTAGAGGAGCGCAGAGATCTCGGGGGGTTGTGGGGCTGGAAAGAATTACAGAGATAGGGAGGGGCGAGGTCATGGAGGGATTTGAAAACAAGGATGAGAATTTTGAAATCGAGGCGTTGCTTGACCTGGAGCCAATATAGGTCAGCGAGTATTGGCTGGGGTGATGGGTGAGCGGGACTTGGTGCGAGTTAGGATATGGGCAGCCGAATTTTGGATCGGCTCCAGTTTATATAGGGTAGAATATGGGAGGCCAGCCAGCAGTGCACTGGAATAGTCAAGTCGAGAGGTAACAAAGGCATGGATGAGGGCTTCAGTAGCAGATGAGCTGAGGCAAGGTTGGAGACGGGCGATGTTATGGAGGTGAATAGGCGGTCTTAGTTATGCTGCGGATATGTGGTCAAAAACTAATTCCAGGGTCAAATATGACACCAAGGTTCTGCTCATCCAGAACTGGATGTCAGACAAGCAGTCTGACAATGTAGAGGGGTGGCGGGAAGTGGGGGTGAGGTAGAGCTGGGTGTCATCAGCGAACATGTGGAAACTGACCCTGTGTTTTCGGATGATGTCACCAAGCAGCAACATGTAGATGAGGAATAGGAGGGGGCCAAGGACAGACCCTTGGGGGACACCAGAGGTAACGATGCGGGGGCGGTGGGAAGAGAAGCCGTTGCAGGAGATTCTGTGACTACGATTAGATAGATAAGAATGGAACCAGGCGAGTGCAGTCCCACCCAGCTGGACGATGGTGGAGAGGTGTTGGAGGAGGATGGAGTGGTCAACCGTGTCAAAGGCCGCAGACAGGTCCAGGAGGACGGGGAGGGATAGTTTGCCTTTGTCACAGTCACAAAGGATGTCATTTGTGACTTTGATGAGAGCCGTTTTGGTACTGTGTCAGGCGCAGAAACCGGATTGGAGGGATTCACACATGGAATTGCGGAAAAGATGGGCACGGATTTGGGAGGCGATAACACGTTTAAAGACTTTGGAGGAAAGGGAGGTTGGAGCTGGGGCGGTAGTTTGCAAGGACGGGGGATTGGAGGTTAGTTTTTTGAGGAGAGGGGTGATGATGGCAGATTTGAGGGAGAGGGGGATATTACCTGAGGAGAAAGAACCGTTAACAATGTCGGCTAACATGGGAGCCAGAAGGAAGTTGGATGGTCAGCAGTTTGTTGGGAATAGGGTCAAGGGAGCAGGAGGTGCGTCTCATGGACAGGATGAGCTCGCAAAGGTCATGAGAGGCGATCAGAGAGAAACTGGAGAAAGATGTGAGGTCAGGAGGGGTCCTTAGAGGAAGTTTGGCTCGGTGGGCTAGGGGAAGAACATAAGAACATAAGAATTAGGAACAGGAGTGGGCCATCTAGCCCCTCGAGCCTGCTCCGCCATTCAACAAGATCATGGCTGATCTGGCCGTGGACTCAGCTCTACTTACCCGCCCGCTCCCCGTAACCCTTAATTCCCTTATTGGTTAAAAATCTATCTATCTGTGATTTGAATACATTCAATGAGCTAGCCTCAACAGCTTCCTTGGGCAGAGAATTCCACAGATTCACAACCCTCTGGGAGAAGAAATTCCTTCTCAACTCGGTTTTAAATTGGCTCCCCTGTATTTTGAGGCTGTGCCCCCTAGTTCTAGTCTCCCCGACCAGTGGAAACAACCTCTCTCTCTCTATCTTGTCTATCCCTTTCATTATTTTAAATGTTTCTATAAGATCACCCCTCATGCTTCTGAACTCCAACGAGTAAAGACCCAGTCTACTCAATCTATCATCATAAGGTAACCCCTCATCTCCGGAATCAGCCTAGTGAATCGTCTCTATACCCCCTCCAAAGATAGTATATCCTTCCTTAAGTAAGGTGACCAAAACTGCATGCAGTACTCCAGGTGCGGCCTCACCAATACCCTGTACAGTTGCAGCAGGACCTCCCTGCTTTTGTATTCCATCCCTCTCGCAATGAAGGCCAACATTGCATTTGCATTCCTGATTTCCTGCTGCACCTGCAAACTAACTTTTTGGGATTCATGCACAAGGACTCTCAGGTCCCCCTGCACCACAGCATGTTGTGATTTCTCCCCATTCAAATATTCCCTTTTATTGTTTTTTTTTCCAAGGTGGATGAACTCACATTTTCCGACATTGTACTCCATCTGCCAAACCTTAGTCCATTCGCTTAACCTATCTAAATCTCTTTGCATCCTCTCTGTGTCCTCTACACAACCCGCTTTCCCACTAATCTTTGTGTCATCTGCAAATTTTGTTACACTACACTCTGTCCCCTCTTCCAGGTCATCTATGTATATTGTAAACAGTTGTGGTCCCAGCACTGATCCCTGTGGCACACCACTAACCACCGATTTCCAACCCGAAGAGGACCCATTTATCCCGACTCTCTGCTTTCTGTTCGCCAGCCAATTCTCTATCCATGCTAATACATTTCCTCTGACTCCGCGTACCTTTATCTTCTGCAGTAACCTTTTGTGTGGCACCTTATCGAATGCCTTTTGGAAATCTAAATACACCACATCCATCGGTACACCTCTATCCACCATGCTCGTTATATCCTCAAAGAATTCCAGTAAGTTAGTTAAACATGATTTCCCCTTCATGAATCCATGCTGCGTCTGCTTGATTGCACTATTCCTATCCAGATGTCTCGCTATTTCTTCCTTAATGATAGCTTCAAGCATTTTCCCCACTACAGATGTTAAACTAACCGGCCTATAGTCACCTGCCTTTTGTCTGCCCCCTTTTTTAAACAGAGGCGTTACATTAGCTGCTTTCCAATCCATTGGTACCTCCCCAGAGTCCAGAGAATTTTGGTAGATTATAACGAATGCATCTGCTATAACTTCCGCCATCTCTTTTAATACCCTAGGATGCATTTCATCAGGACCAGGGGACTTGTCTACCTTGAGTCCCATTAGCCTGTCCAGCACTACCCCCCTAGTGATAGTGATTATCTCAAGGTCCTCCCTTCCCACATTCCCGTGACCAGTAATTTTTGGCATGGTTTTTGTGTCTTCTACTGTGAAGACCGAAGCAAAATAATTGTTTAAGGTCTCAGCCATTTCCACATTTCCCATTAACCAGGAATTTTCCCCCTTTCCCCCAAACCAGGAATGTTCCCCCTTTCCCCCAAACCAGTAATCTCCCCCTTCCCCCAAACTAGGAATTTCCCCCTTCCCCCCAAAAAAACAAGACTTCCCCGAACCATTCCCTAGTCACGACCCCAGCAACATTCCCCCTCGGCCCAGAGCCCCCCCCCCCCCCACAGAGAGACCTCCAGCCAGATCTGGCGGTGAATGGCTAAACCAGTTGTCCGCGTCCCTTGGACTTGATGGAGCGAAGATCAGGGCTGTCCCGGGGGAACGGCCAGGGTGAGAGAGAGTAATTGTGTTAACGGGGACTAGGGCATCAACGGTGGTGGTGGCAGTGTGATTGAGCAGATCGGTAGCAGCAGAAACGTCCTGGTGAATGGAGGGCCAAAGGCTGGACAGTTGGGAGTTGGTGAGTGCAGTTGTAAAAGAGTCGGGAGGGAGTTTTTTCCAGGGGCAGACACAGAAGGAGGTAGGTTTGGGGGAGGGGGCGTTGGATGTGGGTGGAGAGCGATACGAGGAAGTGGTCAGAGGTGGCCTTATCGGCGATGGCAGTAGCGAGGCCACGAGAGGATGGCAAGGTCGAGGGAGCGGCCATGAATGTGGATTGAGGCTAGTGAACCTATAGGAGAGAGCATGATGAATTGAGATGAAGGTTGAAATCACCGAGGGTGAGAAGTCGTTCGGTGCAGAGGCAATTGGAGGAAAATAGTGAAGAAATATCGGCAGTAACATTTTTGTGGTACTCGGGTGGGCGGGAGAGAACGAGAATTTTAAATGAGGAGGTGGAATAAGGTGAGATGCTGAAAGGAGGAGAAAGTGCCAGAGGAGCAGGGGAACAGACCAAGGTGTGATTTGGTGATGAGAGCCACACTGCCACCACGGCGGTCTGAGCCGGGCAAGTGGTGGAAGGTATAGCCAGGCAGAGTTGTTCATTTAAGGGTAAAGTGTCATCGCCCCTCAACCAGGTTTCCATCAGGACCATGATGTCGATGCCATCATCCACGATAAGCTCATGGATGGCAAGGGCCTTGATCGCAAACAAAGGGATATTCTGGAGGGAGATGCGGAGAGGATTGGTGATGGCTGCTCCTCTGCCTGCGTTCACAGGGTCAGTGCTGGGCGGGGTGAGTTGTACGGTGAGGAGATTTGCAACAATAGCCCCCATTGGGTGGGAAGGTCAGCGAGAGAGTAGGAGAGGCAGTTGGGGTTGCTGCTCTTAAGGGGGCAGCGACAATTGCCTTGATGGGCCCTTCGTAGGATGCCAAGAGAGGCACAGAGGGAAGATGTAGGCTTATCCAGGAGGGAGTCAAGCCTGGGACAGCAGCAGGAGAGCAGGAAGGTCACAGAATAATGAAGGATTGGGGTCGGGAGTTAGGATGGCAGAGTATCTGAGAGAGGAGAGATGAAATGAGAAAACGGTCAGTGAAGGTTAGAGAGAAAAGGAAAGGGGGCAGGGGAGAAAGTGGAAAGTATCGAACGGCTCGGGTCCGGAGCGGCAGCCAAAGTGTGCACGGGAATGGACAGGAACAGCTCAGGTTACATCGGCCTGGTTAAATGTAGTAGATAATGGGATATAATAGTGGGGAGACCAGGGTCAAAGTGAGAGGTGCCACGGTCACGTACATGATGGGGCAAGGGCAGGTACAGGGGGTTAGATACAGAGTAAAGCTCCCTCTACACTGTCCCATCAAACACTCCCAGGGCAGGTACAGGTGGTTAGATACAGAGTAAAGCTCCCTCTACACTGTCCCATCAAACACTCCCAGGGCAGGTACAGGGGGTTAGATACAGAGTAAAGCTCCCTCTACACTGTCCCATCAAACACTCCCAGGGCAGGTACAGGGGGTTAGATACAGAGTAAAGCTCCCTCTGCACTGTCCCATCAAACACTCCCAGGGCAGGTACAGGGGGTTAGATACAGAGTAAAGCTTCCTCTACATTGTCCCATCAAACACTCCCAGGGCAGGTACAGGGGGTTAGATACAGAGTAAAGCTCCCTCTACACTGTCCCATCAAACACTCCCAGGGCAGGTACAGAGGGTTAGATACAGGGTAAAGCTCCCTCTACACTGTCCCATCAAACACTCCCAGGGCAGGTACATGGGGTTAGATACAGAGTAAAGCTCCCTCTACACTGTCCCATCAAACACTCCCAGGGCAGGTACAGCACGGGTCAGATACAGAGTAAAGCTCCCTCTACACTGTCCCATCAAACACTCCCAGGGCAGGTACAGGGGGTTAGATACAGAGTAAAGCTCCCTCTACACTGTCCCATCAAACAATCCCAGGGCAGGTACAGGTGGTTAGATACAGAGTAAAGCTCCCTCTACACTGTCCCATCAAACACTCCCAGGGCAGGTACAGAGGGTTAGATACAGAGTAAAGCTCCCTCTACACTGTCCCATCAAACACTCCCAGGGCAGGTACATGGGGTTAGATACAGAGTAAAGCTCCCTCTACACTGTCCCATCAAACACTCCCAGGGCAGGTACAGCACGGGTTAGATACAGAGTAAAGCTCCCTCTACACTGTCCCATCAAACACTCCCAGGGCAGGTACAGGGGGTTAGATACAGAGTAAAGCTCCCTCTACACTGTCCCATCAAACACTCCCAGGGCAGGTACAGCATAGGTTAGATACAGAGTAAAGCTCCCTCTACACTGTCCCATCAAACACTCCCAGGGCAGGTACAGGGGGTTAGATACCGAGTAAAGCTCCCTCTACACTGTCCCATCAAACACTCCCAGGGCAGGTACAGCATAGGTTAGATACAGAGTAAAGCTCCCTCTACACTGTCCCCATCAAACACTCCCAGGGCAGGTACAGCACGGGGTTAGATACAGAGTAAAGCTCCCTCTGCACTGTCCCATCAAACACTCCCAGGGCAGGTACAGGGGTTAGATACAGAGTAAAGCTCCCTCTGCACTGTCCCATCAAACACTCCCAGGGCAGGTACAGGGGGTTAGATACAGAGTAAAGCTCCCTCTACACTGTCCCCATCAAACACTCCCAGGGCAGGTACAGCACGGGGTTAGATACAGAGTAAAGCTCCCTCTACACTGTCCCATCAAACACTCCCAGGGCAGGTACAGCATAGGTTAGATACAGAGTAAAGCTCCCTCTACACTGTCCCATCAAACACTCCCAGGGCAGGTACAGCATAGGTTAGATACAGAGTAAAGCTCCCTCTACACTGTCCCATCAAACACTCCCAGGGCAGGTACAGGGGGTTAGATACAGAGTAAAGCTCCCTCTACACTGTCCCATCAAACACTCCCAGGGCAGGTACAGCATAGGTTAGATACAGAGTAAAGCTCCCTCTACACTGTCCCATCAAACACTCCCAGGGCAGATACAGCACGGGGTTAAATACAGAGTAAAGCTCCCTCTACACTGTCCCATCAAACACTCCCAGGGCAGGTACAGGGGGTTAGATACAGAGTAAAGCTCCCTCTGCACTGTCCCATCAAACACTCCCAGGGCAGGTACAGGGGGTTAGATACAGAGTAAAGCTACCTCTACACTGTCCCATCAAACACTCCCAGTGCAGGTACAGCTTAGGTTAGATACAGAGTAAAGCTCCCTCTACACTGTCCCATCAAACACTCCCAGGGCAGGTACAGCATGGGTTAGATACAGAGTAAAGCTCCCTCTACACTGTCCCATCAAACACTCCCAGGGCAGGTACAGCACGGGGTTAGATACAGAGTAAAGCTCTCTCTACACTGTCCCATCAAACACTCCCAGGGCAGGTACAGCATGGGTTAGATACAGAGTAAAGCTCCCTCCACACTGTTCCATCAAACACTCCCAGGGCAGGTACAGCATGGGTTAGATACAGAGTAAAGCTCCCTCTACACTGTCCCATCAAACACTCCCAGGGCAGATACGGCACGGGGTTAAATACAGAGTAAAGCTCCCTCTACACTGTCCCATCAAACACTCCCAGGGCAGGTACAGCATAGGTTAGATACAGAGTAAAGCTCCCTCTGCACTGTTCCATCAAACACTCCCAGGGCAGGTACAGGGGGTTAGATACAGAGTAAAGCTCCCTCTACACTGTCCCATCAAACACTCCCAGACCAGGTACAGCACGGGGTTAGATACACAATAAAGCTCCCTCCACACTGCCCCATCAAACACTCCCAGGGCAGGTACAGGGGGTTAGATACAGAGTAAAGCTTCCTCTACACTGTCCCATCAAACACTCCCAGGGCAGGTACAGCACGGGGTTAGATACAGATTAAAGCTCCCTCTACACTGTCCCATCAAACACTCCCAGGGCAGGTACAGCACGGGGTTAGATACAGAGTAAAGCTCCCTCGACACTGTCCCATCAAACACTCCCAGGGCAGGTACAGGGGGTTAGATACAGAGTAAAGCTCCCTCTACACTGTCCCATCAAACACTCCCAGGGCAGGTACAGCATAGGTTAGATACAGAGTAAAGCTCCCTCTACACTGTCCCATCAAACACTCCCAGGGCAGGTACAGGGGGTTAGATACAGAGTAAAGCTCCCTCTACACTGTCCCATCAAACACTCCCAGGGCAGGTACAGCACGGGTTAGATACAGAGTAAAGCTCCCTCGACACTGTCCCATCAAACACTCCCAGGGCAGCTACAGGGGGTTAGATACAGAGTAAAGCTCCCTCTACACTGTCCCATCAAACACTCCCAGGGCAGGTACAGCATAGGTTAGATACAGAGTAAAGCTCCCTCTACACTGCCCCATCAAACACTCCCAGGGTAGGTACAGGGGGTTAGATACAGAGTAAAGCTCCCTCTACACTGTCCCATCAAACACTCCCAGGGCAGGTACAGCATAGGTTAGATACAGAGTAAAGCTCCCTCTACACTGTCCCCATCAAACACTCCCAGGGCAGGTACAGCACGGGGTTAGATACAGAGTAAAGCTCCCTCTGCACTGTCCCATCAAACACTCCCAGGGCAGGTACAGGGGTTAGATACAGAGTAAAGCTCCCTCTGCACTGTCCCATCAAACACTCCCAGGGCAGGTACAGGGGGTTAGATACAGAGTAAAGCTCCCTCTACACTGTCCCCATCAAACACTCCCAGGGCAGGTACAGCACAGGGTTAGATACAGAGTAAAGCTCCCTCTACACTGTCCCATCAAACACTCCCAGGGCAGGTACAGCATAGGTTAGATACAGAGTAAAGCTCCCTCTACACTGTCCCATCAAACACTCCCAGGGCAGGTACAGCATAGGTTAGATACAGAGTAAAGCTCCCTCTACACTGTCCCATCAAACACTCCCAGGGCAGGTACAGGGGGTTAGATACAGAGTAAAGCTCCCTCTACACTGTCCCATCAAACACTCCCAGGGCAGGTACAGCATAGGTTAGATACAGAGTAAAGCTCCCTCTACACTGTCCCATCAAACACTCCCAGGGCAGATACAGCACGGGGTTAAATACAGAGTAAAGCTCCCTCTACACTGTCCCATCAAACACTCCCAGGGCAGGTACAGCATAGGTTAGATACAGAGTAAAGCTCCCTCTGCACTGTCCCATCAAACACTCCCAGGGCAGGTACAGGGGGTTAGATACAGAGTAAAGCTCCCTCTACACTGTCCCATCAAACACTCCCAGGGCAGGTACAGCATAGGTTAGATATAGAGTAAAGCTCCCTCTACACTGTCCCATCAAACACTCCCAGTGCAGGTACAGCTTAGGTTAGATACAGAGTAAAGCTCCCTCTACACTGTCCCATCAAACACTCCCAGGGCAGGTACAGCATAGGTTAGATACAGAGTAAAGCTCCCTCTACACTGTCCCATCAAACACTCCCAGGGCAGGTACAGCATGGGTTAGATACAGAGTAAAGCTCCCTCTACACTGTCCCATCAAACACTCCCAGGGCAGGTACAGCATGGGTTAGATACAGAGTAAAGCTCCCTCTACACTGTCCCATCAAACACTCCCAGGGCAGGTACAGCATAGGTTAGATATAGAGTAAAGCTCCCTCTACACTGTCCCATCAAACACTCCCAGTGCAGGTGCAGCTTAGGTTCGATACAGAGTAAAGCTCCCTCTACACTGTCCCATCAAACACTCCCAGGGCAGGTACAGCATAGGTTAGATACAGAGTAAAGCTCCCTCTACACTGTCCCATCAAACACTCCCAGGGCAGGTACAGCACGGGGTTAGATACAGAGTAAAGCTCTCTCTACACTGTCCCATCAAACACTCCCAGGGCAGGTACAGCATGGGTTAGATACAGAGTAAAGCTCCCTCCACACTGTCCCATCAAACACTCCCAGGGCAGGTACAGCATGGGTTAGATACAGAGTAAAGCTCCCTCTGCACTGTTCCATCAAACACTCCCAGGGCAGGTACAGGGGGTTAGATACAGAGTAAAGCTCCCTCTACACTGTCCCATCAAACACTCCCAGACCAGGTACAGCACGGGGTTAGATACACAATAAAGCTCCCTCCACACTGCCCCATCAAACACTCCCAGGGCAGGTACAGCACGGGGTTAGATACAGAGTAAAGCTCCCTCTACACTGTCCCATCAAACACTCCCAGGGCAGGTACAGCACGGGTTAGATACAGAGTAAAGCTCCCTCTACACTGTCCCATCAAACACTCCCAGACCAGGTACAGCACTGGGTTAGATACACAGTCAAGCTCCCTCCACACTGCCCCATCAAACACTCCCAGGGCAGGTACAGCACGGGGTTAGATACACAGTAAAGCTCCCTCTACACTGTCCCATCAAACACTCCCAGGGCAGGTACAGCATGGGTTAAATACAGAATAAAGATAGATTAGGAGGGACAGTAAGTAGTGCTGATAGGGAGCATAATACAATTTAGTATTCTTTCAATTTAGTATACCCTATTCGCTATGTACGATGTGGTCTCCTCTACATTGGGTGACTGCTTTGCAGAACACCTCCATTCTGTCTGTAAGCGTGACCCCGAGCTTCCGGTCGCCTGTCACTTTAATTCCCCGCTCCACTCCTACTCTGACCTCTCCGTCTTCAGCCTCCTACATCATCATCATAGGCAGTCCCTCGGAATCGAGGAAGACTTGCCTCCACTCTTAAAATGCGTTTTTAGGTGGCTGACTAGTCCAATACGAAAACCAGTCTCTGTCACAGGTGGGGCAGATAATCGTTGAGGGAAGGGGTGTGAATGTATGTGGAAGAATCATGAAAGGGTTCATAAAATGGTTCTAGGAATCAATAAAAAAATAAGAACAGACAGACTTGGTTTCCCGTGAGAAAGTAGTGGACAAAGTAGCTTGTGTGACCATCACTGATAAAGGGTTTATGGCCATGACTTTGATAAGGTGCACATTTGCTTCGCGTGATTAAGCCAAGCTATCCTAACACGTAGGAGGTTTTGGTGTCCCTGAGCAATTCTGCTTGTTGCAATTCCGCTCGTAAAAGCATAAAGTGTTCTAAAGATAAACAGGCTGTCAATTCATGAAGCGCTAGTAACACACTGTGATTGATGAAGCAGGCCGTACCTCCTTCGGTTTGTAAGAATAAAAGGGATGCGTCTGTGAGGATAGGCAGACCTTTTGTCTGCCTGCCCCGGAATCTGTAGACTCTGTGCTGGCAGTTTGGTAACAGGTCCGAAGCTGCTTCAATAAAGACGTAAAGATTGAAGGTATCTGACTCGATTATTGTCGAATGCAGCTGACCACCCGAACTAGGACTTAACAGGGGTGCGTGGGACAGGTTTGCCGCACGCTCTTTCCGCTGCCTGTGCTTGATTTCTGCATGCTCTCGGCGATGAGACTCGAGATGCTCAGCGCCCTCCCGGATGCACTTCCTCCACTTCGGGCGGCCTTTGGCCTGGGACTTCCAGGTGTCAGTGGGGATGTTGCACTTTATCAGGGAGGCTTTGAGGGTGTCCTCGTAACATTTCTGCTGCCCGTCTTTGGCTAGTTTGCCGTGAAGGAGTTCAGAGTAGAGCGCTTGCTTTGGGAGTCTCGTGTCTGGCATGCGAACTATGTGGCCGGCCCAGCGGAGCTGATCAAGTGTGGTCAGTGCTTCAATGCTGGGGATGTTGGCCTGGCCTTACCAACAAGAACAGGCATTGACGACGAGATCCAACACCGCCTCCAGTGCGCCAGTGCAGCCTTTGGCCGCCTGAGGAAAAAAGTGTTCGAAGACCAGGCCTATCAAAACTGCCACCAAGCTCATGGTCTACAGAGCTGTAGTAATACCCACCCTCCTGTATGGCTCAGAGACATGGACCATGTACAGGAGACACCTCAAGTCACTGGAGAAATACCAGCAATGATGTCTTCGCAAGATCCGACAAATCCCCTGGGAGGACAGACGCACCAACGTTAGCGTCCTCGACCAGGCCAACATCCCCAGCATTGAAGCCTTCTACACTGTTCCAATGAAGCTCAACACAAGCTTGAGGAACAGGACCTCATCTTTTGTTTAGGTACTTTACAGCCTTCTGGACTCAACATTGAATTCAACAATTTCAGCCAATAACCTCTGCCCACATTTTGCTCCCTTTCCTCCTTTTTTTAACCGCACCCCCCGATTTTATGTCATTTGTTTCTGTTGCCCATGGCAGCTGGTAATTATTCCGCCATTCGTGCCCTATCTAGACTCCTCTTTTTCTAACTTCTGCCATTACCGTTTCAAGTTGACCCATCATCCCTTGTCTCTCTAATCTCTCCTGTCTTCCACCCGCTCACAGACCTTCCTTTTTCCTCCCCCTCCCCCTTTTACTGCTCATTAAGCATTTGTTCATTTCGAACATTCGCCAGTTCTGACGAAAGGTCAGCGACCTGAACCGTTAACTCTGTTTCTCTTTCCACAAATGCTGCCTGACCTGCTGAGATTTTCAGCATTTTCTGTTTTTATTTCAGATTCCAGCATCTGCAGTGTTTTGATTTTGTATTAATGTTACAGAATGATATGGACAGATTAAGTGAGTGGGCAAAGCTACAGCAGATAGGAGTTTAAGGCAGGTAAGTGGACGTACGAAAAATGAATCAGAGCATTTTGTAAATGGTGAAAAGCTAGGAACTGTAGAGGAGCAAAAATGTTCGGAGTCCAAGTTCACAAATCATTAAAAGCTAGTAAACAGGTACAAAAAGCAATCAAAAAGGCTAATGGAATGTCAGCCTTTATCTCAGGGGCCTGGAATACAAAGGGCAGGAAATTGTACAGAGCCTTGGTAAGACCCCATCTGGATACTGCATTCAGTCCTGGGCACCGCACCCCAGGAAAGATATGTTGCCTGTGGAGAGGGAGCAACAGATTCACCAGAATGAGAACGAGACTTAAAGGGTTAAAGTAAGAGGACAGGTTGCATAAACTCGGCTTGTGATCCCTTGTGTTGATGATCTGATTGAGGCACTGAAAATGTTCAAAGGGTTTGATAGAGCAGATACAGAGAAACGATTTCCCCTATTGGGGAATCAAGAACGAGGGGGACATAATCTTACAATGAGAGCCAGTCCATTTAGGAGGGAAGTCAGGAAGCACTTTCTCCCCCAAAGCATGCTGGGACAATTGGAGCTTTCAAGACTAAGATGGATAGATGTTTGTTGATATACCTGATGAGGAGTGAAAGATAGGCCGGCCCATGAGGTTGTATACAGTTCTGCTGCTGCTGCTGATGGCCCAGATTTGAGTTGCTAGATGTTTTCCAATTAGTGTGATGTTAGTGTCACACTAAATGGTGAAGATTGTCCTCACTGTTATGATGAAACACCCATCTCCCTTTACATCCCCCCTGTCTAGACTGGTTAGGAAGGGTTTGCCATCGGGAAATGCTCACCCAGCAGAAAACAAAATTACCCTCAAACTAAACAAACTTGGTAAATTGCCATGGTGTCACTAAAATAATCCTAATTATCAGGAACTACGACAGACTCAGAGAGTCTCATTATTTCAAAATAATTGAACATCTGAACAAGCATCAACTGCTCTCGCATTTTGATTCAAATATCAGTTCAAATAATTGCTTCATGTCTGCTGTCACTGAGATCCTGTCAGAGATGAAAGCTTCACTCTGCTGCATAATGCTCGCTTGTGGAAGGGAGCGGAGATGGAAGGAGAAAATGTACTGCCCGTGATGTCTTTGAATTATCATCAAAGTGTATTTTCATTCATAATGGGATGTTTAATTCATTTTCTTGGTTTTAAAAGCACAATTTCAAAAGCAAATTCTCAATTAGACCAGATAACGATGGCAGTTTTATGTCCCTTTATCTTCAGCACCAGTGCTTCTGGTCACTGATGAGCAAGAGGAGGAGCCAGGGTTAGAGGGAGGAGGGGAGAGGGAGGAGGGGAGAGGAAGGAGGGGCGAGGGAGGAGGGGCGAGGGAGGAGGGGAGAGGGAGAGGAAACATAGAAACATAGAAAGTAGGTGCTGGAGTAGGCCATTCGGCCCTTCGAGCCTGCACCACCATTCAATATGATCATGACTGATCATGCAACCTCAGTACCCCATTCCTGCTTTCTCTCCATAACCTTTGATCCCTTTAGCCGTAAGGGCCACATCTAACTCCCTTTTGAATATATCTAACGAACTAGCCTCAACAACTTTCTGTGGTAGAGAATTCCACAGGTTCACCACTCTCTGAGTGAAGAAGTTTCTCCTCATCTCGGTCCTAAATGGCTTACCCCTTATCCTTAGACTGTGACCCCTGGTTCTGGACTTCCACAGCATCCGGAACATTCTTCCTGCATCTAACCTGTCCAATCCCGTCAGAATTTTATATGTTTCTATGAGATCCTCTCTCATTCTTCTAAATTCCACTGAATACAAGCCTAGTCGATCCAGTCTTTCTTCATATGTCAGTCCCACCATCCCGGGAATCAGTCTGGTGAACTTTCGCTGCACTCCCTCAATAGCAAGAATGTCCTTCCTCAGATTAGGAGACAAAAACTGTACACAATATTCCAGGTGAGGCCTCACCAAGACCCTGTACAACTGCAGTAAGACCTCTCTGCTCCTATACTCAAATCCCCTAGCTATGAAGGCCAACATACCATTTGCCTTCTTCACCGCCTGCTGTACCTGCATGCCAACTTTCAATGACTGATGAACCATGACACCCAGGTTTTGTTGCACCTCCCCCTTTACCAATCTGTCACCATTCAGATAATAATTAGCCCTCCTGTTTTTACCACCAAAGTGGATAACCTCACATTTATCTACATTATACTGCATCTGCCATGCATTTGCCCACTCACCTAACCTGTCCAAGTCAACCTGCAGCCTCTTAGCATCCTCCTCACAGCTCACACTGCCATCCAGCTTAGTGTCATCTGCAAACTTGGAGATATTACATTCAATTCCTTCATCTAAATCATTGATGTATATTGTAAAGAGCTGGGGTCCCAGCACTGAGCCCTGCGGCACTCCACTAGTCACTGCCTGCCATTCTGAAAAGGACCCGTTTATTCCTACTCTCTGCTTCCTATCTGCCAACCAGTTCTCTATCCACGTCAGTACATTACCCCCAATACCATGAGCTTTAATTTTGCACACTAATCTCTTGTGTGTGACCTTGTCAAAAGCGTTTTGAAAGTCTAAATACACATCCACTGGTTCTCCCTTGTCCACTCTACTAGTTACATCCTCAAAAATTCTAAAAGATTTGTCAAGCATGATTTCCCTTTCATAAATCCATGCTGACTTGGACCGATCCTGTCACTGCTTTCCAAATGCGCTGCTATTACATCTTTAATCATTGATTCAGACATTTTCCTCACTACTGATGTCAGGCTGACCGGTCTATAATTACCCGTTTTCTCTCTCCCTCCTTTTTAAAAAAATGGGGTTACATTAGCTACCCTCCAGTCCATAGCAACTGATCCAGAGTCTATAAAACGTTGGACCAATGCATCCACTATTTCTAGGGCCACTTCCTTAAGTACTCTGGGATGCAGACTATCAGGCCCTGGGGATTTATCGGCCTTCAATCCCATCAATTTCCCTAACACAATTTGCTGACTAATAAGGATTTCCTTTAGTTCCTCCTTCTCGCTAGACTCTCATTCCCCTCGTATTTCCGGAAGGTTATTTGTGTCTTCCTTAGTGAAGACAGAACAAAAGAGGGAGAGGAAGAGGGGAGAGGGAGGAGGAGGGTGTTATGTTCATAATAAGGTAATGTAACTGAGTACTGTAGACGTAAGTGTGACCTTAGTTCCTTTATTCTAACTCCAGAGTGCTGGTACAACATGGGAGGCCTGCTTGTATACAGTGCTCCCAAGGGATGTTGGGATCCCTTGCGACTCCTACATGTTCGCCCTCTGGTGGTGGTATGATACTGGTTACATAGGGTTGCATACGTATCATTCCTTCCCGAAGTCAATTGTACACTTATTTACAGGGTGAGACGATCTGGGCCTTTCACTCCCTAGTCGATCGTCTCGGTACAAATGCAGGTGCAGGTGAGTTGGTTGGTTCTTCGCTGGGCTGCTGGCCTTGCTGGGCTGCTGGGGATGGTGAGTTCAGCTTCGTGGTCAACCGTGATGTCGGTTGCCACTTGTGTGTGTGTTGAAGGGTCGAAGTTGGTGGTGTCCTCTTCAGGTTGCTCGTGACTGTCTGTGAATCGCAGTTTGGTTTGGTCCAAATGCTTTCTGCAAGTTAGTCCATTTGTGAGTTTGACCTGAAACACCCTACTCCCTTCTTTGGCTGTGACAGTGCCAGCAGGCCATTTGGGACCATGTCCATAGTTGAGGACAAATACAGGGTCATTGACTTCAATATCACGTGACAAATTTGCGCGATCATGGTACATGCTTTGTTGATGCCGCCTGCCCTGGACATGATCCTGGAGATCAGGGTGGACTAGAGAGAGCCTTGTTTTGAGCGCCCTTTTCATGAGCAGCTCGGCAGGGGGAACCCCGGTGAGCGAGTGGGGTCTGGTGCGGTAGCTGAGCAGGACTCGGGACAGGCGGGTCTGCAGGGAGCCTTCCAACACGCGTTTCAAGCTTTGCTTGATGGTTTGGACTGCCCCTTCTGCCTGGCCATTGGATGCGGGCTTGAATGGGGCAGATGTGACGTGCTTGGTCCCATTGCGGGTCATCAATTCCTTGAATTCAGCACCGGTGAAACACGGCCCATTGTCGCTGACGAGGACATCAGGCAGGCCGTGCGTGGCAAGCATGGCTTGTAGGCTTTCGATGGTGGCCGTGGATGTACTTACAGACATTATTACACACTCAATCCATTTTGAATAAGTATCCACAACAACCAAAAACAGTTTGCCTAGAAACGGGTCAGCGAAGTCAACGTGGATCCTGGACCACGGTTTGGAGGGCCATGACCACAAACTTAGCGGTGCCTCCCTGGGTGCATTGCTCAGTTGAGAGCAAGTGTTGCATTGGCGCACGCAAGACTCCAAATCTGAGTCGATGCCAAGCCACCACACATGGGATCTGGCTGTAGTTTTCATCATTTCTGTGCCTGGGTGGGTACTGTGTAGGTCGCGTATGAACGTTTCCCTGCCTTTCTTAGGCAAAACCACGCGATTACCCCAAAGAAGACAGTCCGCCTGTATGGACATTTCGTCTTTGTGCCGCTGGAACGGCTTGATCTCTTCATGCATCTCCGCTGGGATACTGGACCAGCTCCCATGGAGGACACAGTTTTTTACAAGGGACAGTAAAGGATCCTGGCTGGTCCAGGTCCTGATCTGGCGGGCCGTAACGGGTGACTTTTCATTTTCAAATGCATCCATCACCAAGAGCAAGTCTGCAGGCTGTGCCATTTCCACCCCAGTGGTGGGCAATGGTAGCCGACTGAGAGCATCAGCGCAGTTCTTTGTGCCTGGTCTGTGGCGGATTACATAGTTGTATGCACACAGCATGAGCGCCCATCTTTTAATGCAAGCAGAGGCATTGGTATTAATCCCTTTGCTCTCTGAGAATAGCGATATGAGCGGCTTATGGTCAGTTTCTAACTCAAACTTAACATCAAACAGATACTGGTGAATTTTTTTATCCCGTAAACGCACACCAGAGCTTCTTTTTCAATCATGCTGTAGGCCATTTTGGCCTTGGACAAGCTCCTGGACGCATAAGTGACCGGCTGCAATGTTCCCGATTTGTTTGCTTGTTGTAACACACACCCGACCCCGTATGACGCATCGCAAGCTAGCACTAAACGTTTACATGGGTCATACAGAACAAGCAGTTTGTTGGAACATAACAGATTTCTGGCTTTCTCAAAAGCAGCCTCTTGTGATTTCCCCCATACCCAGTCATCTCCCTTGCATAGCAACACATGTAGAGTTCTAGCAAGGTGCTTAACCTGGGTAGGAAATGACCAAAATAATTGAGTAGTCCCAGAAACGATCGCAGCTCCGTCACGTTCTGTGGCCTCCGTCTTGCCGTCGGTGGGCCTGATGCCGTCTGCCGTGATTCTTCTCCCTAAGAACTCGCCCTCTGGCGCCAGGAAAACACACTTCGAGCGTTTAACCCTGAGTCCCACCTGATCTAGCCGACTTAGAACCTCTTCCAGGTTCTACAAGTGTTCGATGGTGTCCTGACCTGTGAACAATATGTCGTCCTGGAAAACCACAGTGTGTGGATCCGACTTTAACAGGCTCTCCATGTTCCTTTGAAAAATGGCCGTGGCCGATTGAATCCCAAACGGGCATCTATTGTAGATGAACAGACCATTGTGCGTGTTGATACAGGTGAGGCCTGTCGAAGATTGCGCCAGCTCCTGCGTCATGTAGGCCGAGGTCAGGTCCAACTTGTTGAACATCTTTCCTCCTGCTAAGGTCGCAAATAGGTCGTCCTCCTTGGGTAGCAGGTACTAGTCCTGCAGTGAAAAACAGTTAATCGTTACTTTATAGTTCCCGCAAATTCTGACCGTGTCATCGCCCTTGAGAACCGGAACAATCTGACTGGCCCACTCGTTGAACTCCACCAGCGCGATGATGCCTTCTCGCTGCAGCTTGTCCAGCTCGATCTCCACTTTCTCTCGCATCATGTATGGCTCCGCCCGTGCCTTGTGGTGGATGGGTCGTGTACCGAGAACCAGGTAGATCTGCACCTTCGCCCCGAGAAACTTTCGATGCCTGGCTCAAACAACGATAGAAACTTGCTCAGAACCTGGGCACATGAGGCGTCGTCGACAGACGAGAGCGCTCGGATGTCGTCCCAGTTCCAGCGGATTTTTCCCAGCCAGCTTCTGCCGAACAGTGTGGGGCCATCTCCTGGTACAATCCACAGTGGGAGTTCATGCACCACTCCATCATAGGAGACTTTTACTGCTGCGCTGCCAATTACAGGGATCAGCTCTTTAGTGTAAGTTCTCAGCTTGGTGTGAATGGGGCTAAGCTTGGGCCTATATGCTTTGTTGCACCACAGCCTGTCGAAGGCCTTTTTGCTCATGGTAGATTGACTCACTCCCGTGTCCAGTTCCATGGCTACTGGAATTCCATCCAATTCGACTTTTAATATAATCAGTGGACATTTCGTGGTGAAGGTGTGTACCCCGTACACTTCTGTCTCCTCGGTTCAAGTCTCTAGTTCAGTTTGATCCACCACGGATCGGTCTTCCTCTGCAACATGTGGAAATGTGTTTTTAAAGTTGCGTTACACTGTTTTTTTGTACCCTTTTTGCAATAAAACAAAATGGAGTCCCGATCCTGCCAGAGGCTTCTGCAGCAGACAGTCTGTTTGCATAAACATGCTAACCCTGACTGAAACTGCTGATAGCTGATTAATAACCACCAGACAACATTAAGACTGCTGAGATAAGTACCACCCATTGTGCTCCCCTGTATTATCAATAGTCTGTTGCTGTACCAGACCTTAGAAGGGCTGGATAAAGGTTGTAAAGATGCAGCACCAATTCACCCCCTAAGAGATAATCAAATTACCAGCTATTATCTCTTGTACAGAACTCATCCATAATATGCAAGAAGCCAAGTACCCAATCAACCACTATGGAAATCATGGGCCCAAATAACTGGCCAGGAAACTGGACAATCCTAGAACAATGCAAAGCCGGTGATAGCACATTATCACACTCTAATCGAGTTATTGCTGACTAGCCCACCAAAAACACTGACAAAGGAGACATTTGAAAAAAATGTAAAGACAAGGATGTGGTAATCATTAACTGATTGGAGAACTCTTTATCTGTTTTCGCTGACTGCAAAGGCAGAACCAATACACAGGATGGAACCATAACTTGTTTTTTACTGTATAAATACATTGTGAAACTGTACCATATTGGGAGTCCCCACTTAGCCTTTGACTGATTGAGACTCTTCCTTGCTGCAAATAAAACTTATTAAAGGAACATCTACCGGAGCTGATTGTGTTAGAGTCGTATACTGAGAGTCGAGATTTCAACAGTTACTTCTTGGAGGTTCCACCGAGATCGCTTACTCTCTACCCTGTGAGTAAACAGATGCTGGCATAGTGCTTCTTCAGTGAAGGGCTTAACTGGCCAGAATAAGGTGAGCCTTTTGCTCGCAAGAGGTCTCTTTACTGTTGAATCACAGATGTAATCTGTTGTCCACAGTGGAGGTACTGCGATCTACGAGGCCTGACATTTAAGAGCTAAAGTTATTTTTGTAATCATTTACTTCTCAGCTTGTAGGCAGAAGGGATCTGATCCTGAAAATATCCGATCTGGAAACAGCCCGGGGAGATTTTCATTGGTAAAAGGTAAAAAAGAGCGCTATCGATCGATGATCCTTGTGTGATAGGATCAGGGTCCTTGTGTGATAGAACCATAAAGGGAATTATACTTGTTTGATAGGATAATACAAGTCCCTAAAGGAAAGGTCCTTGTATGATAGGACTGCCTTAGAAGGGACAGGGTCCTTGTGTGATAGGATCCGGGTCCTTGTGTGATAGGACCAAAAATGTTATTAAGATAAGTTAAGGACTCGGTCTGTAGTGGCGTACAAAGCAGACTGAGAATTGACTATTTCTTTAGATAGAGTTTAAGGCTATGCTTTGTATACCCGCGTGAATGTTGATTGTCCAAGTTGTCTTTGTTATACTGTTGTGTTCAATACTTTTGTGCGACATTGCAATTAGAGAAACGGGAAGAGTCACTAGGGAAAATTGTGATTCGGAAAAACAAGGATTGATTGAGAAAAGAAACAGTAACTGATTGATCAACTGCGGTTGGTTCGTGTCAACATATCTCACACACCCAGACTGAGCCCGAATTAAGAGCCTTTTCAGGCCACGTGATGGCCAGGAGAAGTGGGTGTAGAGAACTCGGTTGACCGAAAGGATTGTGAGATCAGAAACTGTGAAAAATCTTAATCATCCAGAATGGGTGCCGGAGCAAGTGAACCACCACCAAAGGGCACACCAGCCTATGTCATGCTCCAGAATTGTGGTCAGTCTTCAATTGACCACCTAAAAAAATGGGTAAAATGGACTAAAGGTGAAAAAAGGCCATTTCCACCCAATGGTTAATTTAATTTAGAGAGAATAACATGTTTAGAAGAATGCCTTATAGACAGAGACCCAGGTAGAAGAGGTAAAAAGAAAGTAAATTGGTCGGCATTTGGAGATTGGAAAAGGGAAGCTGAGGAACGACACGAGAAGAGCCTAAGAGTTAGCAAGCAGTGTACTAGAGGGAGAAAGCAGGGGGATGAACGGGTAGAGCAGGTGAATCGCCCTCGACATAACAAACACCCATCTGTTATGGTTGCTAAAGAGACAAAGGCACACTCACCAAGTGCCCCTGAGGGTTGGGATAAGGATGAGGATGAGGACGGGGATGAGGATTGGACTCCCTACAGCCATCAACCACCGCCGTATGTTCCACCCCCGGGGGGGTGCTCCAGGCCAACAAGGAGGAGACGATCCTCGGGCCGGAGTACAGGGAAACGGGGTAACACCCGCTCCCAACAATACAGGTGCGGCTGCAGGAAAAAAAGATCAGCCACAAGGGAATCAATACCGTGACAGCCCTGCAGGTGGCACACGAAGTCTTACCCGTGGACAAGGGCCCAGTGCCCTAGAGCCATCTGCATTCCCATTAAGACTTTTCCCCAGTCCAGTCCCTGACGGAGCTCCGGTCCCTATTTATTGACCATGGTCACCAAGTGAGTTAAGAACAATTGTGGAAGGACTGGCAGACCTTAAAACCAGTATTGAAAAGGCCACAGACCAGTTAAAAGTGATCATCTTGTGCCATGAACCCAGTTTATTAGATGGTCAAATTTTGCTAAAAGCATGCTTAAAGGACACGAAATTTGCCGCATTCGAGACAAAATTCACAAATTTTAAAACGCATCGAGAGGCTCCCAATGCAGATCCCAGCACGAAGCCAGGAGAGGGGTTCTGGGAAAGATGTTGGGAAGCCTTACATCAGGTGTTCCCAAGGAAAATGAATTGGTCCAAAATTATGGAAACTACACAAAGAAAGGATGAGGATGTTGAGGATTATGTAGAAAGAGTGCGAGAGATCATGAGCCAATGTTCAGACATGAAAATAGAGGAAGTAGACTCTCCCATGATTAGCGCCGTGGTAAACAGACTACGACCCGAACTTAGCGATCCCTTTAAATTAGTTTTGTCTCGGATGGCGACAGGAATCTCTGTCCAAGGTTGTATCTATGTTAAAAGACATATAAGAGCGAAATAGAGAATCTAAAAGCAAGGTCACCGTGTTTATGGAACAAGCAGCTCCAACAACACCCGCACCAGCGACACCTTCCTACGGCCCCCCCCGGGTAGAGGAAGAGGGCGAGGCAGAGGAAGAAATTTTAGGGGAAGAGGGAGAGGAGGTGCAGGGTGGGAACAATATGATACCTGTCACAATTGTGGTCAGACTGGACACTGGGCTAGAAATTGCCCGTCAAAACAGCAACAACCAAATTATGATTGGACTCAACAGGCTGGTAATAGACCACCTCCTCCCCCTCCAGGACCCAACCCGTATGCGACCCAAATCCTGGTACATGCTAGACCTCAGACTAATTTCTCTTTCAAAATCCATTTGGATCACAGAATCAAAAGCAATTCGGCCAACGATCAAATTGCCCGTATAATGACCAATGACGCCCAATCCCAGATCCAAGTGCTGCAAACAAACAGCTACCCGTCGTTTCGTTAAATGCCATAGGAGAACCTGAAGTAAAAATACGAATACAAGGAAGGGATATCCCATTCCTAGTGGATACTGGTGCCACCTATTCGGTCCTTTCGAGGGAAGATAAACAGGAAATTCCCACTTCCATTAATCAAACCTCAGTGATTGGACTATCTGGACACGCTCAGCAAATGTTTTTCTCTGACCCTATCAATGTACAATTAGAAGATTACGAAGATAGTCATTCATTCCTACTGTCTAAGGAAGTTCCAGTAAATCTGTGTGGACGTGACCTATTCTGTAAAATGAATGCCACTATCCTCTGTTCCCCAGCTGGTATGGAAGTTCAAGTCCCCACAGATAAATGTGACGTATATCCACTACTTCAACCCACAACTCCCAGATTGTGTGCCTGGAAAAGTTTGGACCCTACACTAAGCAAAACCCTATCCTATTTGGTTGGTTCATATTGGTGTGTGACATGGTTAATCACAGACTACCTCAAATCTCAAAACTTGGGAAATTGGCACGAAACGTTACACTGTACAGCGTAATATGACAAAACTGGATCAGATGCGATAGCACAAATCTTTTATCAACCATTCCTGCACCGTAACCATCAATTGATGATTGAACAAATTTTTATCGGACCTGAAGGAATAGCGGAAGGGGTTGAATTATCCTCCCACAGTCAGAGCTTGTTTAGGGTTAAAGGGAGCATTCCACACTGCACCCTTGCGGTTGCAGACACATATAAACCCCAGGATTTAGGACGAATGGTTAAGAGAATGCAAGGATCTCCAGTACAAGGGAAATGGCACACACTTAATGGAACTCTGGGGCAACATGAAAGCGGGGGAGACTATTCTGTCAAGTTGAATAGGAAAATATATCTCGATGCTATCTTAGAAGAAAAGATACTTTCGGTCACTAGCTTCCCACTGCAACAAGGAGCAGCAGAACTTCTTGCTAAGGTCCCAGAGCAACTTTGGTCTACACACTCTAATGAAGTAGGAAAGATGCTCACCGCACAACCCTATAAGGTAGCGATCAATTCGACCGTACCACTTCCCAAGCCCCAATACCCCTTGTCCCCAGCTGCAGAACAAGGTATCGAGCCAGTCATTAGATCTCTGCTGGCACAGGGAATAATAGTTCCAACTAGAAGTCCGTGTAACACACTGGTTTTTCCGGTTCAGAAGCCCAATAGTGACAAATGGAGATTTTTCCAAGACCTACGAGCCGTGAATCATTCTGTATTCCCAACTTATCCGATGGTGTCCAATCCTGCGACTATACTTATCAGTATTCCGGCAAACTCAATGTATTACACGGTGATTGATCTATGTTCGGCATTTTTCTCAATACCCATTCACCCAGAGTCCTAATTCCTGTTTGCCTTCACGTATAAAGGACGGCAATATACGTGGACAAGACTCCCGCAGGGATTTACCGAGAGCCCTACTATATTCTCACAATGCCTAAAGAGGGATCTGGAAGATGTAATTTTACCAGCAGGTTCTACACTTGTGCAGTATGTTGATGACTTATTGCTCGCCTCACCCTCCAAATTAGCCTGCGGAACAGATTCTCTTGCGTTACTAAAAGCCTTGGCCTCGAAAGGACACAAAGTGTCAAAGGCGAAGTTACAATGTGTCTCAGAAAAGGTTCGGTATCTAGGACACGAATTGTTCAGAGATACGAGACAATTGACACAAGACCGAGTAAAAGCAATCTGCTCTGCTCCACTACCAGTAACAAAGAGAGAAATGAAACATTTCCTCTGCATGTCAGGATATTGCAGGCAATGGGTTGTGAGTTATTCCGAGATCGTTAGACCACTGTTAGACATGTTTATGCCCTCACTACCAGAAAAGTTGATTTGGAATGAGGTATCCCGGAATGCTTTCCAGAATCTTAAGCGGTCCCTCACTTCAGCACCAGCCTTGGGATTACCAGATTACACTAAGCCATTCAACTTAGTTGTCCATCACAAGTCGGGTTTTGCACAATCTGTTTTGACTCAGTTACATGGGGACAGGCAGCGACCGGTAGCGTATTTCAGTACCCAACTAGACCCAGTGGCACCGGACTACCAGGATGTCTTCCTTCATTGGCAGCAGCTTATTATGCTATGCAACAGGCTCAGGCAATAACTCTAAAGCATCAAACCATTTTATATATCCCACACTCTGTCGAGATTTTACTTACTAAATGTGCCACTCAACACCTGACCTCCGCAAGAACCACTAAATATGAAGTTGAACTGTTATCAAATCTGAACCTTATCATCAAAAGATGCACTACCTTAAATCCAGCCGCTCTACTCCCCACGGAAGACGACAGCAAACCCCATTCATGTGAAATGGTAACCGAATTAGTGACTAAACCACGTATCAATTTAACAGATGTACCAATGTGTAACCCTGATCTAGTGTACTATGTTGACGGATCAGCCTTATGTAATGACAGGGGCCAACCTAGAGCGGCTTATGCAATTGTAACCCAGTTTAATGTTGTCGAAACAGCCTCTCTTCCAGATTCCTTTACAGCCCAACAAGCCGAATTGTTTGCGTTAACTCGAGCCTGTATTCTGGCTGAAGGACAAACAGTTAATATCTACACTGACTCCAGATATGCTTTTGGAGTAACGCATGACTATGGACAAATTTGGAAAATTCGCGGGTACCTGACTACTATCAAGGATGCAGAACAAGTAGAAAATCTTCTGCGAGCCATTCAATGCCCCTTAAAACTTGCCATTATCAAATGCCAAGCACATACAGGCCAGTCGAATGAGGTGGCACTTGGGAATGCCAGAGCTGATAATGCAGCTAAGTCAGCAGCTCTGTCGAAAGGGGGGATGCAGGTGTCATTGTTCCCACTAAGGAACAATAATTGCTCAGACCAGCCACTCACTATTAATGATGTGCTGGCCTTTCAGACACAGACCAGTACGGAGGAGGTGGTGACCTGGACGAAGGATCAATGTTATAAAAATCCAGAAGGAATATGGGTTCACCATGACGGCCGCGTGGTGGCTCCCAGATCCTTACTTCCATGGATTGCCCGATGTATTCATACATTCACACATGCAGGCAAAGGGGGGATGGCAGATTATATTCTGGCAACTTGGTATGCACCAGGTATTTCGGCAATCGCAAAACAAATCTGTGAAAATTGTGTTACCTGTCAGACAATGAATCCGGGTAAGGCAGAAAAAGTAGAATCCGCCTCCCACCCAAATCCAGTCGGGCCTTTTGTACATTTACAAATGGATTTTATTGAATTACCTATGTGTATGGGATTCAAGTATGTATTAGTTATTGTAGATGTGTTCTCTAGATGGATTGAAGCCTTTCCATGTAAAAAGGCCGATGCCACTACTGTTGTTAAATGTTTGTTAAAAGAAATCGGACCGCGCTTCGGAATTCCTGCTAAGCTTTCTAGTGATAACGGGTCACATTTCACCGGAACTGTTATAAGAGAAATGTGTAAAGCTTTACAGATTAATCAACATTTTCATTGCAGTTATCATCCACAATCAGCTGGACTTGTTGAAAGATATAATGGAACACAGTGTTTGAAGCGGCATTGATGGGCTCGATGATCACCTCCGCAGCGCCAACAAGGTGTTAATTGCCTCATATTAACGATTGATGGCAGACTCTGGGTCATCTGAGGTCGTGTAGCTGCAGGCGTGTACGTTCTGTCATATGCATTCCTACCTGAAAACAACGTTACTCTGTGTACAGTACTTGTCGTTGACATGTGTAAAATCGATACCTTGCCATCAGAACGCTCTCCTTCGGATTTAGGTGCTCCCGGACCAGCGTACTCAGTTCTTCATACGATTTGGTTGTTGGTTTCACCGGAACAAGGAGATTCTTCATGAGGCCATAGGTTGTTGCCGCGCGGACGGTTCTCATCTCCTTCCAGCTCGTTGACCACGAAGTATTGGTCGAGTCGCTCCACGAAGGCTTCCCAATCGTCCCCTTCTGAGAATTTCTCCAGGATACCAACAGTTCTCTGCATTCTCGCGTGATGGTTCATTATCTCGTCGCCAGTTGTTATGTTCATAATAAGGTAATATAACTGAGTACTGTAGACGTGAGCAAGTGTGACCTTAGTTCCTTTATTCTAACTCCAGAGTGCTGGCACAGCATGGGAGGCCTGCTTATATACAGTGCTCCCAAGGGATGCTACGATCCCTTGGGACTCCAACAGGTATGCCCTCTGGTGGCAGTGTAATACTGGTTACATAGGGTTGCATGCATAACAGAGGGGAGAAGGAGGAGGAGAGGGAGGAGGAGAGGAGATGGAGGAGGGGAGAGTGAGAAGAGGGAGAGGGAGGAGGAAAAGGGGCTCTCCGAGCTAAGAAGAAACCTTATATGGATATTGGAAAAGGGTATTTAATGGATATCTATGAATGGAGATTGTAGATCTGAACTTTTGAGGGATGGATTAGATCTGTATGTTAGTGCCAGGCGGGACACTGAGAATGTCGGAGTGTCTGTGTGTAGTATGCCAGCTCCCTCCCTCTATCTTCTACACCCTTTCATTGTTTCTCAGCAATGAGCCTGACTTTCAGTTTTTGGATGAGGAGGAAAAACGCTTGAAACTTTCAGCGACTCAGACTGAAGGGACCATTGTGCAACTTTCCTCCTGATTCGCTGCACTCAGGAAACACACTGTTAGTTTACCGTCAATCACTTGGATTCTTTCAGCCTGTAATGGGGTCTGTGGGGAGTTCAGCATTAATTACAATCAATATCTTTGGAAAATGCACAACCGGAATTGTGACACTTGATGGTTTTTAAATTTTCTGTTCACAATGTGGCTCATGATTTTATGAAAGTGAACATTAGCTTTTGGATGATAATTTACTCATCTTGAAAATTTGATTGAGCATAACATGAAATACACTGCCCTTGTGCCCTCACTGTGGGTTCTTTTCAGCCTGTCACCTTGGTAACCAACAGCCTCATGGATCCATTTGGCGCTGTACTCTACATTAATGCACATTGTTCAGTCCGTCTCATCCCCTCAGCTCCTAATTACACCTCAGATAGACTATGTGATGGAGCTGGTTTCAACCACTTCACAGCGAGGATGAGAGAGAAACAGAGGGTGAGAGAGACACACACACACACACACACACACACACACAGCGCGAGAGACACACACACACACACACAGCGCGAGAGACACACACAAACAGTGAGGGACACACACACACAGCGAGAATCACACACACACACGAGAGAGACACACACAGAGCGAGAGTCACACAGACAGTAAGAGTCACACACACAGCGAGAGACACACACACAGACCGAGAGTCACACACACACACACAGTGAGAGACACACACACAGAGCGAGAGTCACACACACACACACAATGAGAGACACACACACAGAGCGAGAGTCACACACACACAGCAAGCGACACACACACACAGCGAGCGAGACACACACACACAGCGAGAGACACACACACAGCGAGAGACACACACACAGAGCGAGAGACAGACACACAGCGAGACACACACACACACACACAGAGCAAGAGACATACACACAGCAAGCAAGAGAAATACACACAGCGAGAGACACACACAGCGAGCGAGAGATACACAGAGCGAGAGAGACACACACACAGAGCGAGAGAGACACACACACAGAGCGAGAGACACACACACACACAGCGAGAGACACACACACACACACAGCGAGAGACACACACACACAGAGCGAGAGAGACACACACACACACACAAGGCAAGAGACACACACACAGAGCGAGAGAGACACACACACACACACAGCGAGAGACACACACACAACGAGAGAGACACACACAACGAGAGAGAGACACACACACACACACACACAGCGAGAGACACACACACAATGAGAGAGACACACACAACGAGAGAGCGACACACACACACACACACACAGCGAGAGACACACACAGCGAGCGACCGAAGAGCACACACACACAGCGAGAGACACACACACACAGCGAGAGACACACACACACAGCAAGAGACACACACACACACAGTGACACGCACACAGCGACACGCACACAGCGAGAAACACGCACACAGAGCGAGATACACACAAACAGCGAGCGAGAGACACACATATAGAGCGAGAGAGACACACACACACAGCGGGAGACACACACACACAGCGGGAGACACACACAGCGCGAGAGACACACACACAGAGCGAGAGACACACACACAGAGCGATAGTCACATACGCAGCGAGAGACATATACAGCAAGAGACACACACAGCGAGAGACACGCACACACAAGACACACACGCACAGCGAGAGACACACATATACAGCGAGAGACACACACACAGTGAGAGACACACACACAGCGAGAGACACACACACAGCGAGAGTCACACACACACAGCGAGCGAGACACACACAGCGAGCGAGACACACACAGCGAGCGAGACACACACACAATGAGAGACACACACACACAGTGAGAGACACACACACACAGCGAGAATCACACACACACAGTGAGAGACACACACACAGCGAGAGATATGCACACAGTGAGAGAAACACATACACAGCAAGACACACACGCACAGCGAGACACACACAGCGAGCGACACACACACAGCGAGCGACACACACACAGCGAGAGACACACACACAGCGAGAGACACACACACAGCGAGAGACACACACACAGCGAGAGACACACACACACAACGAGAGACACACACACACAAGGCAAGAGACACACACACACACAGAGCGAGAGACACAGACACAGCGAGAGACACAGACACAGTGAGCGACACACACACAACGAGCGACCAACGCGCGCACACACACACAGCGAGCGACCAACGCATGCGCACACACACACACAGCGAGAGACACACACAGCGAGATACACACACACACAGAGCGACACGCACACAGCGAGAGTCATGCACACAGAGTGAGAGACACACACAGCGAGAGACACACACACACACGGCAACAGACACACACACGGCAACAGACACACACACGGCAACAGACACACACACGGCAACAGACACACACACGGCAACAGAAACACACACGGCAACAGAAACACACACACGGCGAGGGACACACACACACGGCGAGGGACACACACACACGGCGAGGGACACACACACAGTGTAAAGTCCTTACTCTACAATATGAAACCACACGAGGCACATTCTGGGGACAGAATCACTGTGACCGTAACTCTTTATTCACAGGACTCCAAAGACGATGGCCCTGCGTGGGACCTCCCTTTTTATACCTGTGTGATCAGGTAAAGAATGTCTCCCACAAGCTCACCCCTTGTGGTCAAGGTGTGCATCTAGGTTGAGTGTACACAGTGATACAGTGGTGTTACATTGTGGTTACATACATGACATTACCTTCCCCCCCCCAAAGTCTTATTGGGATCATAGGTTTAGTCTTTCAGGTGGTCTACGCTCCCTCGTGGAGTGTCGCAGTTGGGGCTCTGGTTGTTGGACACTGCCGTGAGTGTCTGTCACCTGTGGTGATTCCGGCCTGTCCGGGCTGACCGCAGGGACTGTGCATTCTTCTGATTGCTCTTGTTGCTCGTTCACTGGCGGTGTTGTGAGCTCCATCTCATGGTCTTCTTCAGGTTCCTCCGTGTCCATGCTGAACCTTTTTTTTACTTGGTCCAGATGCTTACGGCATATCTGACCATTGTTAAGTTTTACCACGATGACCCTATTCCCCGCTTTGTCAATTACAGTGCCCTCAAGCCATTTGGGCCCCATGGCGTGATTGAGGATGAATACAGGATCATTTACTTCTCGAATTACGGTCATGGTACTCGTTTTGAGAATGGCGCTTGCCCTCAACTATGTCGGTCAGGACTGGGTGAATGAGGGACAACCGAGTTTTGAGTGTCCGTTTCATTAGTAGCTCAGCGGGCGGGACCCCCGTGAGCGAGTGCGGGCAGGATCTATAGGCCAGCAGGAGACGCGATAGGCGGCATTGTAGGGAGGGTCCTTGAATCCTGAGCAACCCTTGCTTAATGATTTGGACCACACGTTCCGCCTGGCCATTGGAGGCCGGCTTGAACGGCGCAGTCCTGACGTGATTGATGCCATTGCCCGACATAAACTCTCAGAATTCGTAGCTTGTGAAACATGGGCCTTTATCACTAACCAGGATGTCCGGCAAGCCGTGGGTTGCAAAGATCGCACGTAGGCTTTCCACGGTGGTGAATTCAGAATGATGCACTCGATCCATTTCGAGTGTGCATCTACCACAATAAGGAACATCTTACCCATGAACGGGCCCGTGTAGTCAACATGAATACATGACTATGGCCTGGTGGGCCAGGGCCACGGGCTGAGCGGGGCCTCCCTGGGGGCATTACCCAGCTGGGCACACATCGTGCACCTGCGAACACAGTGTTCCAGGTCTGAATCAATTCCCGGCCACCAAATGTGTGACCGGGCAATGGCCTTCATCAGCACAATGCCTGGGTGCTCGCTGTGGAGTTCCCTGATGAATGCCTCTCTGCCCCTCTGGGGTATAACTACCCGGCTGCCCCATAGTAGGCAGTCGCCTTGAATGGAGAGTTCATCCATCCGTCTGTGGAATGGTCTGACCTCCTCAGGGCATGCTCCGTGTGCGGGCGCCCAATCTCCAGTCAGGACACATTTCTTAATCAGGGATAGGAGGGGATCTCTGTTTGTCCAGATTTTGATCTGGCGGGCCATGATGGGGGAGCCTGCACTGTCAAAGGCACTGACAGCCATGACCATCTCAGCGCTTTGCTCAGCTGCCCCCTCAGTGGTGGCCAGTGGGAGCCTGCTGAGCGCGTCAGCGCAATTTTCAGTGCCGGGCCGGTGCCGGATGGAGTAGTCATAGGCCGCTAGCGTGAGAGCCCATCGCTGTATGCGAGCTGATGCATTGGCATTGACAGCCTTGCTGTCTGACAACAGGGATGTTAATGGCTTGTGGTCCGTCTCTAATTCAAACTTCCTACCAAAGAGGTACTGATGCATTTTTTTTACACCGTAGACACATGCAAGCGCTTCCTTCTCGACCATCCCATATCCCCGTTCTGCTTGAGAGCGCGACCTGGAGGCATAAGCCACAGGTTGTAGTTGACCCGCAGCATTACCCTGCTGCAACATGCACCCAACCCCATAGGACGATGCATCACAAGTCAGAACTAAACGTTTACAGGGGTCGTAAAGGGTCAACAACTTGTTTGAACAAAGTAGGTTTGCGCCCGATCAAAAGCCTGTTCCTGACAGTCTCCCCAAAACCAATCGCAACCCTTACGCAGGAGCACGTGTAGCGGCTCCAACAATGTGCTCAAGTTCGGTGAAAGTTCCCGAAATAGTTCAACAGTCCCAGGAATGAACGCAGCTCCGATGTGTTGCAGGGCCTGGGTGCTTGTCGAATCGCCTCTGTTTTGGATTCGGTGGGCCAAATCCCATCTGCAGCAACCCTCCTGCCCAGAAACTCAACCTCAGGACTAAGAACACACATTTAGACTTCTTGAGTCACAGGCTTACCCGGTCCAGTCGGCATAGCACCTCCTCCAGGCTGTGGAGGTGTTCCTCGGTATCTCAACCCGTGATGAGGATGTCGTCCTGGAATACGATCGTTCCCGGAATGGATTTAAGCAGGCTTTCCATGTTACGTTGAAAAATCGCGGCCGCTGATCGAATGCCAAACGGGCACCTGTTATACACAAACAGTCCCTTGTGCGTGGTGATGGTGGTCAGTAGTTTGGATTCGTCGGCCAGTTCCTGGGTTATATAGGCTGAAGTGAGGTCCAACTTGGTGAACAGCTTGCCGCCTGCCAGCGTGGCGAAGAGGTCCTCTGCTCTCGGGAGTGGGTATTGGTCTTGTAGGGACACCCGATTGATGGTGGCCTTGTAGTCACCACAGATCCTGACAGAACCATCCGCTTTTAGAACGGGAACGATGGGGCTCGCCCAGTCGCTGAATTTAACGGGCGAGATGATGCCCTCTCTCAGCAAATGGTCCAATTCGCTCTCGGTCTTTTCCCGCATCACATACAGCACCGCTCTGGCTTTGTGGTGCACTGGCCTGGTGTCCGGGGTGATGTGTATCACTACTTTAGTGCCTTTGAATGTCCCGACGCCAGGTTGGAATCGTGAATCGAATTGTTGAAGGACTTGTGAGCACAAACTTCGCTCCACAGATGACATTGCGTGAACATCCCCACATTTCCAGTTCATCTCGGCTAACCAGCTCCTCCCAACAGTGCGGGACCATTGCCCGGGACAATCCAGAGCGGCAGCCGGTTCACTAACCCATTGTGTGTGACAGCCAACATTGCACTGCCTAGCACCGGAATGATTTCTTTGGAGTAAGTCCATAATTTTGTCTCAATACGTGCTAATTTGGGTCTACTAGCTTTAAGTGGCCATAGCTTCTCAAATTGCTGAACGCCCATGAGTGACTGGCTGGCCCTAGTGTCCAGCTCCATGCGTACAGGGATACCGTTTAATAAAACCCTCATCATCATTGGTGGCGTTTTGGTGTGTGAACTGTGAATATTTGCCGCATGGACCCGCTGAACCTCGGCGTCCATCGATTTGCCCCAAAAGTCATCCTGCCTCAAAGACCCCTCTTCTGGTCCATCCGCCTCATATATTAGTCTGGTTGCAGGCTTCCTGCACATTCGAGCTCAGTGGCCACTGAGATTGCAGTTCCTGCAGACAAACTGTTGAAATCTGCAAGATCTAGCTGAGTATTTTCCCCCACACCTCCAGCATGAGTTAAAGTTTCCATTGTTGGGAACAAAGGGACTATGGCCAGGCATTCCGCGCTGACTGTCCCTTTGACTGCTCTTAAGTACCCTATTGGTGGGTGTCAATGGCCCCATCCCGGGCCGCATTGTCCACTGTGATGGCGTGAATGTCCGTTCAGCCTGCCATTGTCTCTGTTGAAGTCCTACTCTGGGGTCTATTGCTGCCTGGGGAGTGTCGGACTGCCCCTGCCTGCCTGCGGGGCTCTGAGTAGCATTGATGATGTTGACTCCCTGATCCATCGCCACGTTAGAGGCAGAATTGCGCGTGTATATTATTTTCGTCTCTTCCTCCCCCGCCATGAAAGTTTGCGCTATCACGCCACCGCTTCCAAGGTCAAATCCTTGGTCTCAATTAATTTGCGGAAAATTCCCGCATGACCGATGCCCTCGATAAAGAAGTCTCTTAGTATCTCCCCCTGCAGGCGTCTGTGAACTTACAGAGGCTGGCCAAACGCCGGAGGTCCGCTACGAAGTCCGGTATGCTCTGTCCTTCACCACGTCGGTGGGTGTAGAATCTGTGTCGGGCCATATGTATGCTACTCGCCGGTTTGAGGTGCTCCCCGATCAATTTGCTAAGTTCTTCAAAGGTTTTGTCCACCGGCTTTTCGGGTGCTAGTAAGTCCTTCATGAGCGCGTGTGTCTGTAGTCCGCAGCTGGTCAGGAGATGAGCCCGTCGCTTGTCGCCCGCTGCATCCCCCGGCCAGTCTTTCGTAACGAAGCTTTGCTGAAGCCTCTCGACAAAATCGTCCCAGTCTTCCCCGACACAGTACCGTTCCTGTGTGCTACTGGTGGCCATTCTCGTGGGTCGTGAATTCCCGTTTCTCGTCGCCAATGTAAAGTCCTTACTCTACAGTATAAAACCACACGAGGCACATTCCAGGGACAAGGCCACTCTGTGACCTTAACTCTTTATTCACAGGACTCCAAAGACGATGACCCTGCGTGGGACCTCCCTTTTTATACCTGTGTGATCAGGTAAGGAGTGTCTCCCGCAAGTTCACCCCTTGTGGTCAAAGTGTGCATCTAGGTTGAGTGTATACAGTAATACAGTGGTGTTACATAGAAACATAGAAAATAGGTGCAGGAGTAGGCCATTTGAGCCTGCACCGCCATTCATTGAGTTCATGGTTGAACATACAACTTCAGTACCCCATTCCTGCTTTCTCACCATACCCCTTGATCCCCCGAGTAGTAAGGACCTCATCTAACTCCTTTTTGAATATATTTAGTGAATTGGCCTCAACAACTTTCTGTGGTAGACAATTCCACAGGTTCACCACTCTCTGGGTGAAGAAGTCTCTCCTCATCTCGGTCCTAAATGGCTTACCCCTTATCCTTAGACTGTGTCCCCTGGTTCTGGACTTCCCCAACATTGGGAACGTTTTTCCTGCATCTAACCTGTCTAAACCCGACAGAATTTTAAATGTTTCTATGAGATCCCCTCTCATTCTTCTGAACTCCAGTGAATACAAGCCCAGTTGATCCAGTCTTTCTTGATAGGTCAGTCCCACCATCCCGGGAATCAGTCTGGTGAACCTTCGCTGCACTCCCTCAATAGCAAGAATGTCCTTCCTCAAGTTAGGAGACCAAAACTGTACACAATACTCCAGGTGTGGCCTCACCAAGGCCCTGTACAACTGTAGCAACACCTCCCTGCCCCTGTACTCAAATCCCCTCGCTATGAAGGCCAACATGCCATTTGCTTTCTTAACCGCCTGCTGTACCTGCATGCCAACCTTCAATGACTGATGTACCATGACACCCAGGTCTCGTTGCACCTTCCCTTTTCCTAATCTGTTACCATTCAGATAATAATCTTTCTCTCTGTTTTTACTACCAAAGTGGATAACCTCACATTTAACCACATTATACTTCATCTGCCATGCATTTGCCCACTCACCTAACCTATCAAAGTCACTCTGCAGCCTCATAGCATCCTCCTCGCAGCTCACACTGCCACCCAATTTAGTGTCGTCCGCAAATTTGGAGATACTACATTTAATCCCCTCGTCTAAATCATTAATGTACAATGTAAACAGCTGGGGCCCCAGCACAGAACCTTGCGGTACCCCACTAGTCACTGCCTGCTATTCTGAAAAGTACCCATTTACTCCTACTCTTTGCTTCCTGTCTGACAACCAGTTCTCAATCCATGTCAGCACACTACCCCCAATCCCATGTGCTTTAACTTTGCACATTAATCTCTTGTGTGGGACCTTGTCGAAAGCCTTCTGAAAGTCCAAATACACCACATCAACTGGTTCTCCCTTGTCCACTCTGCTGGAAACATCCTCAAAAAATTCCAGAAGATTTGTCAAGCATGATTTCCCTTTCACAAATCCATGCTGACTTGGACCTATCATGTCACCTCTTTCCAAATAAGCTGCTATGACATCCTTAATAATTGATTCCATCATTTTACCCACTACCGATGTCAGGCTGACCGGTCTATTGTGGTTACATACATGACACACAGGGCGAGAGACACATACACAGGGCGAGAGACACACAAACAGTGCAAGAGACACACACACACACACAGCGAGGGACACTCACACACAGCGAGGGACACTCACACACAGCGAGGGACACTCACACACAGCGAGGGACACTCACACACAGCGAGGGACACTCACACACAGCGAGGGACACTCACACACACACACAGCGAGAGTCACACACACACAGCGAGAGTCACACACACACAGCGAGAGTCACACACACACAGCGAGAGTCACACACACACAGCGAGAGTCACACACACACAGCGAGAGTCACACACACACAGCGAGAGTCACACACACACAGCGAGAGTCACACACACAGCGAGAGTCACACACACACAGCGAGAGTCACACACACACAGCGAGAGTCACACACACACAGCGAGAGTCGCACACACACAGCGAGGGACATACACCCACAGCGAGGGACACACGTGTTGAAAGACACACACACACACACAGCGAGGGGCATACACACATAGCGAGAGACACACACACACAGCGAGAGTCGCACATACACAGCGAGGGACATACACACAAAGCGAGAGACACACACAGCGAGAGACACACAGACACGAGAGACACACACACAGCGAGCGAGAGACACACACCCACAGCAAGAGAGACACACACAGAGCGAGAGACACACACAAACAGGGCGAGCCACACACAAACAGGGCGAGCGATACACACAGTGAGAGAACACACACAGTGAGAGATACCCAAATACGCAGTGAGAGACACACACACAGCGAAGGACTGACACACAGCGATGGACACACACACACACAGCGAGATACACACAAAGAGAGAGTCACACACACACAGCGCGAGACACACACAGCGCGAGACACACACAGCGAGATACACACAAAGAGAGAGTCGCACACACACAGCGAGAGACGCACACACACAGCGAGAGACGCACACACACAGCGAGAGACGCACACACACAGCGAGAGACGCACACACACAGCGAGAGTCTCACACACACACCGAGAGACACACACACACAGCGAGAGTCACACACACACAGCGAGAGAGACACACACAGCGAGAGACACACACAGCGAGAGAGACACACACACACAGCGAGAGACACACACACACAGCGAGAGACACACACACACAGCGAGAGACACACACACACAGCGAGAGACACACACACACAGCGAGCGACATACACACAGCGAGCGACGCACACACACAGCGAGCGACGCACACACACAGCGAGAGTCTCACACACACACCGAGAGACACACACACACAGCGAGAGTCACACACACACAGCGAGAGAGACACACACACAGCGAGAGACACACACACACAGCGAGCGACGCACACACAGCGAGCGACACACACACAGCGAGCGACACACACACAGCGAGCGACACACACATACAGCGAGAGAGACACACAGCGAGAGACACACACACAGCGAGAGACACACACACAGCGAGACACACACACACAGCGAGAGACACACACACAGCGAGAGACACACACACAGCGAGAGACACACACACAGCGAGAGACACACACACAGCGAGAGACACACACACAGCGAGAGACACACACACAGCGAGAGACACACACACAGCGAGAGACACACACACACACACCGAGAGACACACACACACAGCGAGGGACACACACATACAGCGAGGGACACACACATACAGCGAGAGACACACACACACAGCGAGAGACACACACACACAGCGAGAGACACACACACACAGCGAGAGACACACACACAGCGAGAGACACACACACAGCGAGACACACACACACAGCGAGAGACACACACACAGCGAGAGACACACACACAGCGAGAGACACACACACAGCGAGAGACACACACACAGCGAGAGACACACACACAGCGAGAGACACACACACAGCGAGAGACACACACACAGCGAGAGACACACACACACACACCGAGAGACACACACACACAGCGAGGGACACACACATACAGCGAGAGACACACACACACAGCGAGAGACACACACACACAGCGAGAGACACACACACACAGCGAGAGACACACACACACAGCGAGAGACACACACACACAGCGAGAGACACACACACACAGCGAGGGACACACACAGCGAGGGACACACACACACAGCGAGAGACACACACACACAGCGAGAGACACACACACAGCGAGAGACACACACACACAGCGAGAGACACACACATACACCGAGAGACACACACACACAGCGAGAGACACACACATACACCGAGAGACACACACACAGCGAGAGACACACACACAGCGAGAGACACACACATACACTGAGAGACACACACATACACCAAGAGACACACACATACACCGAGAGACACACACACAGCGAGAGACACACACACACAGCGAGAGAGACACACATATACCGAGAGAGACACACACATACACCGAGAGACACACACATACACCGAGAGACACACACACAGCGAGAGACACACACACAGCGAGAGACACACACACAGCGAGAGACACACACACACACCGAGAGACACACACATACACCGAGAGACACACACACAGCGAGAGACACACACATACACCGAGAGACACACACATACACCGAGAGACACACACACACAGCGAGAGACACACACACACAGCGAGCGACAAACACACAGCGAGCGACACACACACAGCGAGAGACACACACACACAGCGAGAGACACACACACAGCGAGAGACACACACACAGCGAGAGACACACACATACACTGAGAGACACACACACAGCGAAAGACACACACACACAGCGAGAGACACGCACACAGCGAGACACAGACACAGAGCGAGGGAAAGACACACATAGAGCGAGCGAGAGACACACAGCAAGCGAGAGACACACACACACACAGCGAGAGACACACACACACAGCGAGAGACACACACACACAGCGAGAGACACACACACACAGCGAGAGACACACACACACAGCGAGAGACACACACACACAGCGAGAGACACACACACACAGCGAGAGACACACACACAGCGAGAGGCACACACACACAGCGAGAGACACACACACAGCGAGAGACACACACACAGCGAGAGACACACACACAGCAAGAGACACACACATACACCGAGAGACACACACACAGCGAGAGACACACATACACCGAGAGACACACACACAGCGAGAGACACACACCTACACCGAGAGACACACACACAGCGAGAGACATACACATACAGCGAGCGACACACACACAGCGAGAGACACACACATACACCGAGAGACACACACACAGCGAGAGACACACACATACACTGAGAGGCACACACACAGCGAGAGACACACACATACACCGAGAGACACACACACAGCGAGAGACACACACATACACCGAGAGACACACACACAGCGAGAGACACACACACACAGCGAGAGACACACACACACAGCGAGAGACACACATACACCGAGAGACACACACACACAGCGAGAGACACTCACACACAGCGAGGGACACTCACACACACACACAGCGAGAGTCACACACACACAGCGAGAGTCACACACACACAGCGAGAGTCACACACACACAGCGAGAGTCACACACACACAGCGAGAGTCACACACACACAGCGAGAGTCACACACACACAGCGAGAGTCACACACACACAGCGAGAGTCACACACACAGCGAGAGTCACACACACACAGCGAGAGTCACACACACACAGCGAGAGTCGCACACACACAGCGAGGGACATACACCCACAGCGAGGGACACACGTGTTGAAAGACACACACACACACACAGCGAGGGGCATACACACATAGCGAGAGACACACACACACAGCGAGAGTCGCACATACACAGCGAGGGACATACACACAAAGCGAGAGACACACACAGCGAGAGACACACAGACACGAGAGACACACACACAGCGAGCGAGAGACACACACCCACAGCAAGAGAGACACACACAGAGCGAGAGACACACACAAACAGGGCGAGCCACACACAAACAGGGCGAGCGATACACACAGTGAGAGAACACACACAGTGAGAGATACCCAAATACGCAGTGAGAGACACACACACAGCGAAGGACTGACACACAGCGATGGACACACACACACACAGCGAGATACACACAAAGAGAGAGTCACACACACACAGCGCGAGACACACACAGCGCGAGACACACACAGCGAGATACACACAAAGAGAGAGTCGCACACACACAGCGAGAGACGCACACACACAGCGAGAGACGCACACACACAGCGAGAGACGCACACACACAGCGAGAGACGCACACACACAGCGAGAGTCTCACACACACACCGAGAGACACACACACACAGCGAGAGTCACACACACACAGCGAGAGAGACACACACAGCGAGAGACACACACAGCGAGAGTCACACACACACACACCGAGAGACACACACACACAGCGAGAGACACACACACACAGCGAGAGACACACACACACAGCGAGAGACACACACACACAGCGAGAGACACACACACACAGCGAGCGACATACACACAGCGAGCGACGCACACACACAGCGAGCGATGCACACACACAGCGAGAGTCTCACACACACACCGAGAGACACACACACACAGCGAGAGTCACACACACACAGCGAGAGAGACACACACACAGCGAGAGACACACACACACAGCGAGCGACGCACACACAGCGAGCGACACACACACAGCGAGCGACACACACACAGCGAGCGACACACACATACAGCGAGAGAGACACACAGCGAGAGACACACACACAGCGAGAGACACACACACAGCGAGACACACACACACAGCGAGAGACACACACACAGCGAGAGACACACACACAGCGAGAGACACACACACAGCGAGAGACACACACACAGCGAGAGACACACACACAGCGAGAGACACACACACAGCGAGAGACACACACACAGCGAGAGACACACACACAGCGAGAGACACACACACACACACCGAGAGACACACACACACAGCGAGGGACACACACATACAGCGAGAGACACACACACACAGCGAGAGACACACACACACAGCGAGAGACACACACACACAGCGAGAGACACACACACAGCGAGAGACACACACACAGCGAGACACACACACACAGCGAGAGACACACACACAGCGAGAGACACACACACAGCGAGAGACACACACACAGCGAGAGACACACACACAGCGAGAGACACACACACAGCGAGAGACACACACACAGCGAGAGACACACACACAGCGAGAGACACACACACAGCGAGAGACACACACACACACACCGAGAGACACACACACACAGCGAGGGACACACACATACAGCGAGAGACACACACACACAGCGAGAGACACACACACACAGCGAGAGACACACACACACAGCGAGAGACACACACACACAGCGAGAGACACACACACACAGCGAGAGACACACACACACAGCGAGGGACACACACAGCGAGGGACACACACACACAGCGAGAGACACACACACACAGCGAGAGACACACACACAGCGAGAGACACACACACACAGCGAGAGACACACACACACACACCGAGAGACACACACACACAGCGAGAGACACACACATACACCGAGAGACACACACACAGCGAGAGACACACACACAGCGAGAGACACACACATACACTGAGAGACACACACATACACCAAGAGACACACACATACACCGAGAGACACACACACAGCGAGAGACACACACACACAGCGAGAGAGACACACATATACCGAGAGAGACACACACATACACCGAGAGACACACACATACACCGAGAGACACACACACAGCGAGAGACACACACACAGCGAGAGACACACACACAGCGAGAGACACACACACACACCGAGAGACACACACATACACCGAGAGACACACACACAGCGAGAGACACACACATACACCGAGAGACACACACATACACCGAGAGACACACACACACAGCGAGAGACACACACACACAGCGAGCGACAAACACACAGCGAGCGACACACACACAGCGAGAGACACACACACACAGCGAGAGACACACACACAGCGAGAGACACACACACAGCGAGAGACACACACACAGCGAGAGACACACACATACACTGAGAGACACACACACAGCGAAAGACACACACACACAGCGAGAGACACGCACACAGCGAGACACAGACACAGAGCGAGGGAAAGACACACATAGAGCGAGCGAGAGACACACAGCAAGCGAGAGACACACACACACACAGCGAGAGACACACACACACAGCGAGAGACACACACACACAGCGAGAGACACACACACAGCGAGAGGCACACACACACAGCGAGAGACACACACACAGCGAGAGACACACACACAGCGAGAGACACACACACAGCAAGAGACACACACATACACCGAGAGACACACACACAGCGAGAGACACACATACACCGAGAGACACACACACAGCGAGAGACACACACCTACACCGAGAGACACACACACAGCGAGAGACATACACATACAGCGAGCGACACACACACAGCGAGAGACACACACATACACCGAGAGACACACACACAGCGAGAGACACACACATACACTGAGAGGCACACACACAGCGAGAGACACACACATACACCGAGAGACACACACACAGCGAGAGACACACACATACACCGAGAGACACACACACAGCGAGAGACACACACACACAGCGAGAGACACACACACACAGCGAGAGACACACATACACCGAGAGACACACACACACAGCGAGAGACACACACACACAGCGAGAGACACACACACACAGCGAGAGACACACACACACACCGAGAGACACACACACACACCGAGAGACACACACATACACCGAGAGACACACACACAGCGAGAGACACACACACAGCGAGAGACACACACACAGCGAGAGACACACACACAGCGAGAGACACACACACACAGCGAGAGACACACACACACAGCGAGAGACACACACACACACCGAGAGACACACACACAGCGAGAGACACACACATACACCGAGAGACACACACATACACCGAGAGACACACACATACACCGAGAGACACACACATACACCGAGAGACACACACACAGCGAGAGACACACACATATACCGAGAGAGACACACACACAGCAAGAGACACACACATACACCGAGAGACACACACATACACCGAGAGACACACACACAGCGAGAGACACACACACAGCGAGAGACACACACACAGCGAGAGACACACACACACAGCGAGAGACACACACATACACCGAGAGACACACACATACACCAAGAGACACACACACAGCGAGAGACACACACACAGCGAGAGACACACACACAGCGAGAGACACACACATACACCGAGAGACACACACATACACCGAGACACACACACACAGCGAGAGACACACACACACAGCGAGCGACAAACACACAGCGAGCGACACACACACAGCGAGAGACACACACACAGCGAGAGACACACACACAGCGAGAGACACACACACAGCGAGAGACACACACACAGCGAGAGACACACACACAGCGAGAGACACACACACACAGCGAGAGACACACACACAGCGAGAGACACACACACAGCGAGAGACACACACACAGCGAGAGACACACACACAGCGAGAGACACACACACAGCGAGAGACACACACATACACCGAGAGACACACACACAGACCGAGAGACACACACACAGACCGAGAGACACACACACAGCGAGAGACACACACACAGCGAGAGACACACACACAGCGAGAGACACACACACAGCGAGAGACACACACACACACCGAGAGACACACACACTGCGAGAGACACACACACACAGCGAGAGACACACATACACCGAGAGACACACACACAGCGAGAGACACACACACACAGCGAGAGACACACACACACACCGAGAGACACACACACAGCGAGAGACACACACATACACCGAGAGACACACACACAGCGAGAGACACACACACAGCGAGAGACACACACACAGCGAGAGACACACACACAGCAAGAGACACACACATACACCGAGAGACACACACATACACCGAGAGACACACACACAGCGAGAGACACACATACACCGAGAGACACACACACAGCGAGAGACACACACCTACACCGAGAGACACACACACAGCGAGAGACATACACATACAGCGAGCGACACACACAGCGAGAGACACACACATACACCGAGAGACACACACACAGCGAGAGACACACACATACACTGAGAGACACACACATACACCGAGAGACACACACACAGCGAGAGACACACACATACACAGCGAGAGACACACACATACACCGAGAGACACACACACAGCGAGAGACACACACACACACCGAGAGACACACACACACACCGAGAGACACACACACAGCGAGAGACACACACATACAGCGAGCGACACACACACAGCGAGACACACACACAGCGAGAGACACACACAGCGAGAGACACACACACAGCGAGAGACACACACACAGCGAGACACACACACATACACCGAGAGACACACACACAGCGAGAGACACACACACAGCGAGACACACGCACACAGCGAGACACACGCACAGAGCGAGAGACACGCACAGAGCGAGAGACACAGACACAGAGCGAGAGACACAGACACAGAGCGAGGGAAAGACACACATAGAGCGAGCGAGAGACACACAGCAAGCGAGAGACACACACACACAGCGAGAGACACACACACACAGCGAGAGACACACACACACAGCGAGAGACACACACACACACACACAGAGTGTCACACACACACACACACAGAGCGAGAGACACACACACACAGAGCGAGAGACACACACACACAGAGCGAGAGACACACACACACACACAGCGAAAGACTGACGCGCACACACACAGCGAGAGAGACACGCACAGCAAGAGACGCACACAAAGAGCGAGACACACACACAGCGAGACACACACACAGCGAGACACACACACAGCGAGACACACACACAGCGAGACACACACACAGCGAGACACACACACAGCGACTGACATACACACACACACAGCGAGAGACACACACACACACGGCGGGAGACACACATGGCGAGAGACACACACACACAGAGCGAGAGACACACACACACAGAGCGAGAGACACACACACACAGAGCGAGAGACACACACACAGAGTGAGAGACACACACAGAGTGAGAGACACACATAGGAAGTGAGAGACACACATAGGAAGTGAGAGACATACACACACACACACAGAGGGACAGACACACAGCGAGGAACACACACAGCGAGACACACACACAGCGAGAGTCACACACAGCGAGAGTCACACACACAGCGAGAGACACACACACAGCGAGAGAGACACACACACAGCGAGAGTCACACACAGCGAGAGTCACACACACAGCGAGAGAGACACACACACAGCGAGAGAGACACACACACAGCGAGAGTCACACACAGCGAGAGTCACACACAGCGAGAGTCACACACACAGCGAGAGACACACACACAGCGAGAGACACACACACAGCGAGAGACACACACACAGCGAGAGAGACACACACACACACAGCGAGAGACACACACATACAGCGGGAGACACACACACACAGCAAGAGGCACACACACAGCGAGTGAGGCACACACACAGCGAGTGAGGCACACATGCACACACAGCGAGAGACACACACACACACACAGCGGGAGACATACACAGCGAGACACACACACACACAGCAAGAGATACACACACATACATGTCATGTATGTAACCACAACGTAACACCACTGTATTACTGTATACACTCAACCTAGATGCACACTTTGACCACAAGGGGTGAACTTGTGGGAGACACTCCTTACCTGATCACACAGGTATAAAGAGGGAGGTCCCACGCAGGGTCATCGTCTTTGGAGTCCTGTGAATAAAGAGTTAAGGTCACAGAGTGACCTTGTCCCTGGAATGTGCCTCGTGTGGTTTCATGCTGTAGAGTAAGGACTTTACATTGGCGACGAGAAACGGGAATTCACGACCCACGAGAATGGCCACCGGTAGCACAGAGGAACGGTCCTGTGTTGGGGAAGACTGGGATGATTTTGTCGAGGGGCTTCAGCAAAGCTTTGTCACGAAAGACTGGCCGGGGGATGCAGCGGGCGACAAGCGACGGGCTCATCTCCTGACCAGCTGCGGACTACAGACACACGCGCTCATGAAGGACTTACTAGCACCCGAAAAGCCGGCGGACAAAACCTTTGAAGAACTTAGCAAATTGATCGGGGAGAACCCCAAACCAGCGAGTAGCATACATATGGCCCGACACAGATTCTACACCCACCGACGTCGTGAAGGACAGAGCATACCGGACTTCGTAGCGGACTTCCGGCGTTTGGCCAGCCTCTGTAAGTTCACAGGCGCCTGCAGCGGGGAGATGCTAAGGGACTTCTTTATCGAGGGCATCGGTCATGCGGGAATTTTCCACAAATTAATTGAGACCAAGGATTTGACCTTGGAAGCGGTGGCGTGATAGCGCAAACTTTCATGGCGGGGGAGGAAGAGACGAAAATAATATACACGCGCAATTCTGCCTCTAACGCGGCGATGGATCAGGGAGTCAACATCATCAATGCTACTCAGAGCCCCGCAGGCAGGCAGGGGCAGTCCGACACTCCCCAGGCAGCAATAGACCCCAGAGTAGGACTTCAACAGAGACAATGGCAGGCTGAACGGACATTCACGCCATCACAGTGGACAATGCGGCCCGGGATGGGGCCATTGACACCCACTAATAGGGTACTTAAGACCAGTCAAAGGGACAGTCAGCGCGGAATGCCTGGCCATAGTCCCTTTGTTCCCAACAATGGAAACTTTAACTCATGCTGGAGGTGTGGGGGAAAATAGATCTTGCAGATTTCAACAGTTTGTCTGCAGGAACTGCAATCTCAGTGGCCACTGAGCTCGAATGTGCAGGAAGCCTGCAACCAGACTAATATATGAGGCGGATGAACCTGAAGAGGGGTCTTTGAGGCAGGATGACTTTTGGGGCAAATCGATGGGCGCCGAGGTTCAGTGGGTCCATGCGGCGAATATTCACAGTTCACACACCAAAACGCCACCAATGATGAAGGGACTGAGTGTAATGTAGCCAAGTTTGCTGATGATACAAAGATGGATGGGAAAGCAAATTGTGAGGAGGACACAACAAATCTGCAAAGGGATATAGACAGACTAAGTGAGTGGTCAAAAATTTGGCAGATGGAGTATAATGTGGGAAAATGTGAGGTTATCCACTTTGGCAGAAAAAATGGAAAAGTAAATTATAATTTGAATGGAGAAAAATTGCAAAGTGTTGCAGTACAGAGGGACCTGGGGGTCTATGAAACACAAAGTTAGTATGCAGGTACAGCAAGTGATCAGGAAGGCAAATGGAATGTTGGCCTTTATTACAAGAGGGATAGAGTATAAAAGCAGAAAAGTCCTGCTACAACTGTACAGGGTATTGGTGAGGCCACACCTGGAGTACTGCGTACAGTTTTGGTCTCCGTATTTAAAGAAGGATATACTTGCATTGGAGGCTGTTCAGAGAAGGTTCACTAGGTTGATTCCGGAGATGAGGGGGTTGACTTATGAAGATAGATTGAGTAGGATGGGCTTATACACATTGGATTTCAGAAGAATGAGAGGTGATCTTATTGAAACTTATAGGATAATGAGGGGGCTTGACAAGGTGGATGCAGAGAGGATATTTCTAATAGTGAGGTTAGGGACAGCATCAAACAAGAAATAAGAGATGTGTGCAATAAAGGTACAGCAGTTATCATGGGCGACTTTAATCTACATATTGATGGGGCTAACCAAACTGGCAGCAATGCGGTGGAGGAGGATTTCCTGGAGTGTATTAGGGATGGTTTTCCAGACCAATATGTCGAGGAACCAACTAGGGAACTGGCCATCCTAGACTGGGTGATGTGTAATGAGAAGGGACTAATTAGCAATCTTGTTGTGCGAGGCCCCTTGGGGAAGAGTGACCATAATATGGTAGAATTCTTTATTAAGATGGAGAGTGACACAGTTAATTCAGAAACTAGTGTCCTGAACTTAAGGAAAGGTAACTTCGACGGTATGAGACGTGAATTGGCTAGAATAGACGGGCAAAGGATACTTAAAGGATTGACAGTGGATAAGCAATGGCAAACATTTAAAGATCACATGGATGAACTTCAGCAATTGTACATCCCTGTCTGGAGTAAAAATAAAACGGGGTAGGTGGCTCAATCATGGCTAACAAGGGAAATTAAGGATAGTGTTAAAGCCAAGGAAGAGGCATATAAATTGGCTAGAAAAAGGAACAAACCTGAGGACTGGGAGAAATTTAGAATTTAGCAGAGGAAGACTAAGGGTTTAATTAAGAGGGGGAAAATAGAGTATGAGGGGAAGCTTGCAGGGAACATAAAAACTGACTGCAAAAGCTTCTATAAATATGTGAAGAGAAAAAGATTAGTGAAGACAAACGTAGGTCCCTTGCAGTCAGATTCAGGTGAATTTATAATGGGGAACAAAGAAATGGTAGACCAATTGAACAAATACTTTGGTTCTGTCTTAACGAAGGAAGACACAAATAACCTTCCGAATGTACTAGGGGACAGTGGGTCTAGTGAGAAGGAGGAACTGAAGGATATCCTTATTAGGCAGGAAATTGACGGGATTGAAGGCCAATAAATCCCCGGGGCCTGATAATCTGCATCCCAGAGTACTTAAGGAAGTGGCCCTAGAAATAGTGGATGCATTGGTGATCATTTTCCAACAGTCTATCGACTCTGGATCAGTTCCTATGGACTGGAGGGTAGCTAATGTAACACCACTTTTTAAAAAAGAGAGAGAGAGAGAAAACGGGTAATTATAGAACGGTTAGCCTGACATCAGTAGTGGGGAAAATGTTGGAATCAATCATTAAGGATGAAATAGCAGTGCATTTGGAAAGCTGTGACAGGATCGGACAGAGTCAGCATGGATTGATGAAAGGGAAATCATGCTTGACGAATCTTCTGGAATTTTTTGAGGATGTAACTAGCAGAGTGGACAAGGGAGAACCAGTGGATGTGGTGTATTTGGACTTTCAAAAGGCTTTTGACAAGGTCCCGCACAGGAGATTGGTGTGCAAAATCAAAGCACATGGTATTGGGGGTAATGTACTGACGTGGATAGAGAACTGGTTGGCAGACAGGAAGCAGAGAGTCAGGATAAACGGGTCCTTTTCAGAAATGGAGGCAGTGACTACTGGAGTGCTGCAGGGCTCAGTGCTGGGACCCCAGCTATTTACAATATATATCAATGATTTGGATGAAGGAATTGAGTGTAATATCTCCAAGTTTGCAGATGACACTAAACTGGGTGGCAGTGTGAGCTGTGAGGAGGATGCTAAGAGACTGCAGGGTGACTTGGACAGGTTAGGTGAGTGGGCAAATGCATGGCAGATGCAGTATAATGTGGATAAATGTGAGATTATCCACTTTGGGGGCAAAAACACGAAGGCAGAATATTATCTGAATGGCGGCAGATTAGGAAAAGTGGAGATGCAACGAGACCTGGGTGTCATGGTTCATCAGTCACTGAAAGTGGGCATGCAGGTACAGCAGGCGGTGAAGAAGGCAAATGGTATGTTGGCCTTCATAGCTAGGGGATTTGAGTAAAGGAGTGGGGAGGTCTTACTGCAGTTGTACAAGGCCTTAGTGAGGCCTAACCTGGAATATTATGTTCAGTTTTGGTCTCCTAATCTGAGGAAGGACGTTCTTGCTATTGAGGGAGTGCAGCGAAGGTTCACCAGACTGATTCCAGGGATGGCTGGACTGTCATATGAGGGACCACAACTGTTTACAATATACATAGATGACCTGGAAGAGGGGACAGAGTGTAGTGTAACAAAATTTGCAGATGACACAAAGATTAGTGAGAAAGCGGGTTGTGTAGAGGACACAGAGAGGCTGCAAAGAGATTTGGATAGGTTAAGCGAATGGGCTAAGGTTTGGCAGATGGAATACAATGTCGGAAAATGTGAAGTCATCCACCTTGAAAAAAAAACAGTAAAAGGGAATATTATTTGAATGGGGAGAAATTACAACATGCTGCGGTGCAGAGGGACCTGGGGTTCCTTGTGCATGAATCCCAAAAAGTTAGTTTGCAGGTGCAGCAGGTAATCAGGAAGGCAAATGCAATGTTGGCCTTCATTGCGAGAGGGATGGAGTACAAAAGCAGGGAGGTCCTGCTGCAACTGTACAGGGTATTGGTGAGGCCGCACCTGGAGTACTGCGTGCAGTTTTGGTCATCTCACTTAAGGAAGGATATACTAGCTTTGGAGGGGGTACAGAGACGATTCACTAGGCTGATTCCGGAGATGAGAGGGTTACCTTATGATGATAGATTGAGTAGACTGGGTCTTTACTCAGAGTTCAGAAGGATGAGGGGTGATCTTATAGAAACATTTAAAATCATGAAAGGGATAGACAAGATAGAGGCGGAGAGGTTGTTTCCACTGGTAGGGGAGACTAGAACTAGGGGGCACAGCCTCAAAATACAGGGGAGCCAATTTAAAACCGAATTAAGAAGGAATTTCTTCTCCCAGAGGGTTGTGAATCTGTGGAATTCTCTGCCCAGGGAAGCAGTTGAGGCTAGCTCATTGAATGTATTCAAGTCACAGATAGATAGATTTTTAACCAATAAGGGAATTAAGGGTTATGGGGAGCGGGCGGGTAAGTGGAGCTGAGTCCACGGCCAGATCAGCCATGATCTTGTTGAATGGCAGAGCAGGCTCGAGGGGCTAGATGGCCTACTCCTGTTCCTAATTCTTATGTTCTTATGTTCTTATGAGAGACTGGATCAACTGGGCCTTTATTCACTGGAGTTTAAAAAGATGAGAGGGGAGCTCATAGCAACGTATAAGATTCTGACGGGACTGGACAGGTTCGATGCGGGAAGAATGTTCCCGATGTTGGGGAAGTCCAGAACCAGGGGACACAGTCTTAGGATAAGTGGGAGACCATTTAGGAGTGAGATGAGGAGAAACTTCTTCACTCAAAGAGTTGTTAACCTGTGGAATTCCCTGCCGCGGAGAGTTGTTGATGCCAGTTCATTGGATATATTCAAGAGGGAGTTAGATATGGACCTTACGGCTAAGGGGATCAAGGGGTATGGAGAGAAAGCAGGAAAGGGGTACTGAGGGAATGATCATCCATGATCTTATTGAATGGTGGTGCAGGCTCGAAGGGCCGAATGGCCTAGTCCTGCTCCTATTTTCTATGTTTCTATGAGGGTTTTATTAAACGGTATCCCTGTACACATGGAGCTGGACACTGGGGTCAGCCAGTAACTCATGAGCGTTCAGCAATTTGAGAAGCTATGGCCACTGAAAGCCAGTGGACCCAAATTAGCACGTATTGAGACACAATTACGGACTTACACTGAAGAAATTATTCCGGTGCTAGGCAGTGCAATGTTGGCTGTCACACACAATGGATCGGTGAACCGGCTGCCGCTCTGGATTGTCCCGGGCAATGGTCCCGCACTGTTGGGGAGGAGCTGGTTAGCCGAGATGAACTGGAAATGTGGGGATGTTCACGCAATGTCATCTGTGGAGCGAAGTTCGTGCTCACAAGTCCTTCAACAATTCGATTGACTATTCCAACCTGGCATCGGGTCTTTCAAAGGCACTAAAGTAGTGATACACATCACCCCAGACGCCAGGCCAGTGCACCACAAAGCCAGAGCGGTGCCGTATGTGATGCGGGAAAAGATCGAGAGCGAATTGGACCATTTGTTGAGAGAGGGCATCATCTCGCCTGTTGAATTCAGCGACTGGGCGAGCCCCATCGTTCCCGTCCTAAAAGCGGATGGCTCTGTCAGGATCTGTGGCGACTACAAGGCCACCATCAATCGGGTGTCCCTACAAGATCAATACCCGCTCCCGAGAGCGGAGGACCTCTTCACCACACTGGCAGGCGGCAAGCTGTTCACCAAGTTGGACCTCACTTCAGCCTACATGACCCAGGAACTGGCCGACGAATCCAAACTACTGACCACCATCACCACGCACAAGGGACTGTTTGTGTATAACAGGTGCTCATTTGGCATTCGATCAGCGGCCGCGATTTTTCAATGCAACATGGAAAGCCTGCTTACATCCATTCCGGGAACGATCGTATTCCAGGACGACCATCCTCATCACGGGTTGAGATACCGAGGAACACCTCCACAGCCTGGAGGAGGTGCTATGCCGACTGGGCCGGGTAAGCCTGTGACTCAAGAAGTCTAAATGTGTGTTCTTAGTCCTGAGGTTGAGTTTCTGGGCAGGAGGGTTGCTGCAGATGGGATTTGGCCCACCGAATCCAAAACAGAGGCGATTCGACGAGCGCCCAGGCCCTGCAACACATCGGAGTTGTGTTCATTCCTGGGACTGTTGAACTATTTGGGAACTTTCTGCCGAACTTGAGCACATTGTTGGAGCCGCTACACGTGTTCCTGTGTAAGGGTTGCGATTGGTTTTGGGGGGACTGTCAGGAACAGGCTTTTGATCGGGCGCAAAACCTACTTTGTTCATACAAGTTGTTGACCCTTTACGACCCCTGTAAACGTTTAGTTCTGACTTGTGATGCATCGTCCTATGGGGTTGGGTGTGTGTTGCAGCAGGGTAATGCTGAGGGTCAACTACAACCTGTGGCTTATGCCTCCAGGTCGCTCTCTCAAGCAGAACGGGGATATGGGATGGTTGAGAAGGAAGCGCTTGCATGTGTCTATGGTGTAAAAAAAATGCATCAGTACCTCTTTGGTAGGAAGTTTGAATTCGAGACGGACCACAAGCCATTAACATCCCTGTTGTCAGACAGCAAGGCTGTCAATGCCAACGTATCAGCTCGCATACAGCGATGGGCTCTCACGCTGGCTGCTTATGACTACTCCATCCGGCACCGGCCCGGCACTGAAAATTGCGCTGACGCGCTCAGCAGGCTCCCACTGGCCACCACTGAGGGGGCAGCTGAGCAAAGCGCTGAGATGGTCATGGCTGTCAATGCCTTTGACAGCGCAGGCTCCCCCATCATGGCCCGCCCAATCAAAATCTGGACAAACAGAGATCCCCTCCTATCCCTGATTAAGAAATGTGTCCTGACTGGGGATTGGGCGCCCGCACACGGAGCATGCCCTGAGGAGGTCAGACCGTTCCACAGACGGATGGATGAGCTCTCCATCCAAGCCGACTGCCTACTATGGGGCAGCCGGGTAGTTATGCCTCAGAAGGGCAGGGAGGCATTCATCAGGGAACTCCACAGTGAGCACCCAGGCATTGTGATGATGAAGGCCATTGCCCGGTCACACGTTTGGTGGCCTGGAATTGATTCAGACCTGGAACACTGTGCACAGGTGCACAACATGTGCCCAACTGGGTAATGCCCCCAGGGAGGCCCCGCTCAGCCCGTGGCCCTGGCCCACCAGGCCATGGTCACGTATTCAGGTTGACTACGCGGACCTGTTCATGGGTAAGATGTTCCTTATTGTGGTAGATGCGTACTCGAAATGGATCGAGTGCATCATTCTGAATTCACCACCGTGGAAAGCCTACGTGTGATCTTTGCAACCCACGGCTTGCCGGACATCCTGGTTAAAGATAATGGCCCATGTTTCACAAGCTACGAATTCTGAGAGTTTATGTTGGGCAATGGCATCAATCACGTCAGGACTGCGCTGTTCAAGCCGGCCTCCAATGGCCAGGCGGAACGTGCAGTCCAAATCATTAAGCAAGGGTTGCTCAGGATTCAAGGACCCTCCCTACAATGCCGCCTATCGCGTCTCCTGCTGGCCTATAGATCCTGCCCGCACTCGCTCACGGGGGTCCCGCCTGCAGAGCTACTAATGAAACAGACACTCAAAACTCGGTTGTCCCTCATTCACCCAGTCCTGACCGACATAGTTGAGGGCAAGCGCCATTCTCAAAACGAGTACCATGACCGTAATTTGAGGGGGAGATGTATAGAAATAAATGATCCTGTATTCATCCTCAATCACGCCATGGGGCCCAAATGGCTTGAGTGCACTGTAATTGACAAAGCGGGGAATAGGATCATCGTGGTAAAACTCAACAATGGTCAGATATGCCGTAAGCATCTGGACCAAGTAAAAAAAAGGTTCAGCATGGACACGGAGGAACCTGAAGAAGACCATGAGATGGAGCTCACAACACCGCCAGTGAACGAGCAACAAGAGCAATCAGAAGAATGCACAGTCCCTGCGGTCAGCCCGGACAGGCCGGAATCACCACAGGTGACAGACACTCAGGTCAGTGTCCAACAACCAGAGCCCCAACTGCGGCGCTCCACGAGGGAGTGTAGACCACCTGAAAGACTAAACCTATGATCCCAATAAGACTTTGGGGGGGGAAGTGATGTCATGTATGTAACCACAATGTAACACCACTGTATCACTGTATACACTCAACCTAGATGCACACCTTGACCACAAGGGATGAACTTGTGGGAGACACTCCTTACCAGATCATACAGGTATAAAAAGGGAGGTCCCACACAGGGTCATCGTCTTTGGAGTCCTGTGAATAAAGAGTTAAGGTCACAGAATGACCTTGACCCGGAATGTGCCTCATGTGGTTTCATGCTGTAGAGTAAGGACTTTATAACACGCACACAGCGAGAGACACGCACACAGGGCGAGAGAGAAACACACACACACACGCACACACACACATAGAGCGAGAGACACCCATAGCGAGCGAGACACACACACACATCGAAGAACTCACACACAC